>NC_081409.1:165988716-166300716 GCF_030272615.1 Cryptomeria japonica
AAACCTACCTGGAGAGGATTGCACCAGCCGAGGAACCATCTGTTAAGAAAGGAAAAGAACTGGTAGCAAAGAAAGCAAAGACAGTGCCTGCAGCATCGGCACTGGCCACCATTGCAACCCCAAGAGTGACCATGAGGTCACCTACAAAGAAGAAACTGGAAGTAGCACCGGAAAAAATCTTCGAAAGAAAAAGGAAGACTAAGTCAAATGAACCGGACTCCAAAGAGACTGAGTCTGATGATAAGCCAAAGAAGGCCAGACAGACAAAGAAGATGAAGAAGAATGAACTGGCAGCATTCGCACCGACAAATATTGATATCTCCTCATACAAACCTTTCACACATTATCAAAGGACAATAAAGAATATTAGGAGAAAATTACTTCATGATTTAGTTGATTATTACGATGATTTCAGTGATGAGGAAAAAGAAGACGTATTACAGAAAATCATTATTTATTTGTGTAAAAATGACCAGTCACCATCAAAGATTAAATCTCAAACACCGGATTCATTATTTAAAGCATTAGATAATAAATGGCACATTGCCATTGAAAAAGAACAGGAGATTAGGGAGAAAGTCTTTGCACAGTACTTTCCCGACCTCTCAAATTCAGAATTATTTGATGTCCTGGATCAAAATAAAGGACTCTTCTTCACAAGGAGAAGAAGACTCTGGTTGTTGGAGGGGAGAATTGATGATGTTGAAAAAGATACTCATCAGCACACGGATTATGCTATCAATTCTCACAAAGCACGAATGGCCAACCTCCAAGCGGAAAAAGAACCGGTTGTATCTAAACCAAATGAGGTTTTTGATGAAGAAGGAAACCTGGTTGAAGAACCAACCGACACTATTGATGTCGATGCACTAGACATCGAAGATGTCACTTAGGACATACCTTCCGAAGGAATAGAATAGGGGCAACAAGCCGAACAAGGCAGTAAGCAAGCCAAGGACACATAGGAAGCAGTTGAAGAATAGATAGAGAAGAAGAAGAGGGATGAAGATGAGGAAGAGAAGAGAAAAGAGGAGGACAAGAGAAAAGAGGAAGAGGAGAAATGGAAAGATAAAGAGAAAAAGAAGCAAGAAGATGATAGGAAAAAGAAAGAAGAAGAGGATAAGGAAGAGAAGAAAAAGAAGGAAGAGGAAGAGAAGAAGAAGAAGGAAGAGGAAGAAAAGAAGAAGAAGGAAGAGCAAGCAAAGAAGAAGGAAGAGGAAGAAAAGAAGAAAAAGGAAGAGGAAGAAAAAGAAGAAGAGAAGAGGAAGGAAACAGAGAGGAAAAAGAAAGCAGAGGAAGAACAAAAGCAGGAAGCAGAGAAAAGGAAGAAGGAAGAAGTAGACAAGGCAGCGGAGGCAATGAAGAGCACATAGATGGAGACTCTGAAGGCAACTGAGAGTCAAGCCAAACCGGATGATATCTCCAGTCCTATCGATCTCCAGTCTGCCAGTGAGTCAGAGCATATGCAGAGCATCAAGGTTGCTCAAGAGCACCTTGAAATCATCCGAAGGAAGAAGGAGCAAGATATCATTCAAGCAGCTGTAGACACCCTTACCGGTTTGATCCCCGGTACCAATCTTCCCAGCATTGAATCATCACTAGCATAGCTCAAACTACTATGTACTGTAGTGGATGATCAGGTGCAAAGCCTGGAAGAAGTAGTTGAGGCAAATGTCAAGAAAGAGCATCAAAAGGCTCTTAACATTGCTCTGGTGAAAAAGTTGAATGAGCTCCGGTCTGAACTTCTGAAAGACCAAAAGGATATAAGGGATGCTTTGGATGAGGGAAACTTGCTACTAAGCAAAATCTGTCAACCCCATCTATTCTGTGATGATGTGCTAACTCAGTAGCAAAAGCTTCAAATGGACTTACAGTCCTACTTGAGCACATTTAAGCCCTCCTATGATTCCTTTGCAACTTATGGGCAGACCATTCACCGGTTCCAAATCCAGTCAACCAAGATGGAGCAAGAGATCAGTACACGATCTAGGGATTTGCAGGAGCTTCAACTGGTTTTACTTCCACGTCTGCAAATTCTTCAGAAGTGTTATCTGAACCTGGATGCCCTGACAGTCACACAGGAACTGAGCACAGTTGATGCCATGGAGGAATAGGTATCCCAGATACAAATAGAGAAAGAAGTGGCAACCTCCCTACTTGAGTCCTGGTCTCTATCCATGAAACAATTTTTGCAGGACTATAAATCGGTTTTTGACAAATATTATTCATTATTGTCATAAACTTTTATTATTTCAATATCAAATGGAAACAGGGTTGTTCAGCGGTACTTTGTCATTGTTGGCAAAGGGGGAGAAGTATCTGGTTTTGGTTTTAAAATTTTGATCTTCTGATAAAGGGGGAGAAGTACTATATCTATTTTAGAGAAGAATAGGGAGAAGTATCTAGTTTTAAAATTTTGATATTTGTTTTGATATATGCTATATGCTCTGATATCTCAATGTTTATGCTCTGTATGCAAAATTGCTATACATTGTATTGATTAAGGGATAGTGTATATGCTTAGGGGGAGCAATTTTGTTAATGGCATGTTTGATTGTAAAACACTTAGACGTCAAAATTTTATTTTCCTAAGTGTTGCCATCAATGCCAAAGGGGGAGATTGTTGGCATTTTTTATGTTTATGTTGTGATTGTCATTGATGGACACACACTTGTATTAAGATCCCCTTTCTATGTATGAGCTAGAGCTCAACCGGTATTTGTCCCAACCGGTATGTTGTATTCTAGTCTTTAGGCTATTGGTGATTTTGTAGAATGTGTTTACCGGTCTGAAGCGGCATGTCAACCCCAAGCGGTTCGAAGATCTCAAGTGGTCTGAGGAAACAAAGTGGCATAACACATTCTTACCGGTCTTCATTTTTGTCAAACCGGAAACCAGTATTTGATATGAACCAGTAATACTCTGTGATGAGTTACCAACCGACATTTTGTGATGAGTTACCAATCCACCAATTGATTGACGGTGCCGACACACTGATGGTGCTTTTTGTGTCATGTTACTGAGTATGTCTAGATTCATTGAACCTAGGAAATTGTAATGTAATCCTATTGGACCGACATGAAATCAGATTCCTTTAAAAGGACATCATGTCTAGGGTTTTTGTTGTTGCTGAAAGGGTTTATGGTGTGCTAGGGTTTAAGGTAGTTGTTGAGTTGTTGTAAGAGCGATCTTATCTGAGAAGATCAAGTTGTAACTGAGAGAGAGAGATAGAGAAGACTAAAGTAATGCTGGAATGCATTAACAGTGAGCAATACTAGATCTAACCAAGCAGTTTGTGCTATAAGATAGATCAAACACTTGTTGATTACTCACATCTTTGACAAGTCTATAGCCCTTAACCGGGTAGGCCCAAAAGCCTTTGTAAAATCCTCTAACAAGGTGGTTCACCTCTGTGAATCTAAAATCCTCTAGCAAGGTAGTCTTTAATCGGACTTATCTCCTAACAGAGATTGAGATTCCTAACAGGATCTGTTTTGGTGAAGAACATTGTAAGACCTTAACTGGTTTGACCTTAACTGGTTTGGATTCTATTCTGCAGATAGTGACTTGTGAGTTCCATCTCACTATGGTTTTTCTCTTTTGGGTTTCCACGTCAAATATCTTTATGTTATGGTTGTATTGCTTTTGTGGGTGAACACTTTACTTGCATTTTGGTTTGCATGTGTAGTAACCAATCTGTCTATTAAACTATTTTACCGGTTTGTCTTCAGACTGTTTAAGTGTTTTAGTGCATTGATTTTCGGCATACTAATTCACACCCCGCTCTTAGTATTCATTAGATTACTCACAAAGGGATTTTGAGCATATTTCATTGAAAATGAGCAAGTTTAATATGCATTAAATCACATTTAGTCAAAATGAAGAGGATATAAAAGAAAAGCATGGAGTGTTTTATTAGGAGTTGCAATTGGACAAAGAAGACACAGGCCATAGAGTGGTAAAGACATTGAGCAAATAGTGATGACTCAAAAAAAGTGGAGTTGCAGTAATGCATAACACATAATGTTAGTCGCACAATGTTACAAGGATAGCATAACACATCTTATTTATTGCCGCTATCACTGTTTTGCAAATCAACAGACTATGTTGACCAAGGTTGTTGTGAAACTGTGACAAGAGAAGAGAAGCGCATAACACACTGTGTTTAGGGTTGTCATTATTTCACAGGTCAACACTCTATATTGACCAAGGTTGTTGTGAAACTATGAAAGCACATAACAGACAGAGAATTCTATCACTATTTTATTGTCAACTCTCTGCATTGACCAAAGGGAGCTATGAAATTATGATAAGTGCATAACACATAGTTTTGTTCTTTTGCGGCTCAACTCTCTGCATCAACCAAGGTTGTTGTGAAACAACAAAAACCGCATAACACACAATGTTAGTCAGACTGTGGTATATGCCAGCTCAAAATTCCACCCATGAAACCAATGTGGATTCTTTCTACACATAGACCATAATAGTGCATCAATGATGGTCTTATGCAGAAAACCAAATCTAGTAATGATATTATTTAATAAGAAAAATGTGATAACTTTTGTAGGACTATTGTTTACAAGGATATCTTCCAATAACTTGGTAAAGTAATCAAGCTATTAACTATTATATCCATTTGAGTCCAAATTACTAGATTTATTTAATGAGAGAAATGTTCCATGTGATTATAAGAGGAAGACCATTAACACACTTGGATTTAATATGCCTTCTAAATTAATCCATGTTAGTTTATTTGTCATGCATATATAGTTTTGTGTAGCTCATTTATTTTTCCTTAGTTTATTCATATCTATGTTATTTGGATGTGTCATTTTCATCATATAATAGACCATTACTTGCCATGTTTACCTAAGTTATAGTTTCTAAGCTAGTTTTGTCCAACTAAGTCTACTATTCATTGATCCCTTGTTGCCCCCATATTTGGCCTACATAAAAATTTGAACTTCAAATCGATCTCAATGTCGAGTAAAGGTCCAATGAGTTTTTATGCGTAGGTAATGAGTGCGTTATCCAAGGTCCTTGCTAGTCAAAATTTTAAAAATGGAAGAATTTTGAGAATTACCAGGAATTGAGGAAAACCAGTTGACAGTCAAGATCTAAACATCATTTTGTATCACATGTCCAACTTTCACCTGAACCCAGTTCATACTTTGTCGTATTTTAAACTTTCAATTTTTGGTGGTTGTTGCTCCCAAATGATTAAAATATCTCATTTAAGGCTTCCTCATGAGGTGTAAATATTTGTGTGGACATTTTTCCCTTTCATTGACTTGTTTTTTGAATTTCAGGACCTAACTCCCTACCGTTTGAAAGTTATGCCATTTTTCTCCAGCCAATCGATATATTTAAAATATTTAAATTATTTCTCAAATGATAATTTAATATTTTAAATTATTTCAATATGTTTGGTCATTTGCGATAAGAAAATTGTCTTCAGACATTGGTGGCATTCCTCCTTGATTCATTCTCAACAAAAAATGGTTTCCAAGGTGTAAAGGATAGCTCGTTGAAACACAAGGTTAGAAATGCTCACTTTTTGAGCATTTCTAACCCATATTTCTAACCTTTAACAAAAAGGTTAGAAATGCTCACTTTTTGAGCATTTCTAACCTCGTTTCTTAACCTTTCGGGTCCCACTTTGCCAAAAAGGTTAGAAATGCTCACTTTTTGAGCATTTTTAACCCATATTTCTAACCTTTCACAAAAAGGTTAGAAATGCTCACTTTTTGAGCATTTCTAACCTCATTTCTTAACCTTGCGGGTCCCACTTTGTCAAGAAGGTTAGAAATGCTCAAAAAGTGAGCATTCTTAACCTTTTTCCATAAGAGTTTTAAAAACAAAAAAGAAGAGCTTCAAGTAGCAGGTTATGAGCATTCATCAATGCACTGAAAGAAACATGAACATACCTGAAATGGAATATGGATGCGAAGTCTGGAAGGCGTAGATTATCAGAATGAATGAATGCCTTTAGCTAAGGTTGAGTTAATCTACCGTGATATTCATCATAGCATAGAGGATCAAATAACTTTGTCAGGTGTCGAGTTGCAACTGCTTGGAATGATTGATATTCAAAATATAGAGGCGTACCTGCTGTTTTGAGTAAATGTACATAAATTATTTTGGGAGACCACCATAGTCCACGTGATAATGCAACCATAAACAAGGCATTTACTCTTTGACAAGTCGCCACGAAGGAGGAGTATGTCACCAATGAATGCAAACCATGGCAGCATAGACAACGCATGTGAACTATTTGACCAAATCGCATGGCAAACATGAATGCATCATGGGAGAATAGGGAATGCACAGGCACGCCAATAGTTTGAAAAAATTCATCAAAGAAACATCATCTCATGGCATGTTTTGATCGCAAAAATGTGGTCTCATAAAACGTGATGATTGCAGGATATCCACAAAATGGATTTTTGAAACGAGATCGTGGAGGCAACATTATTTCTTTGTACTTGTTTGAAAGAATCACCGTAGACATGAAAACATCATGGGAGGCATGAAATGCATCTACTAAAAGACGTTTGAAACTTTCAAGCTAATGAATTCAACAGGATCAATTCCGAATGGGAAAGCCGCACCCCCCTTATATATATATAGAATGACAACCAGACCAAGGGGCATCCACCGAAGGGATGAGATAGACAACCACTATATTATAGTTGTAGTTGCCCCAATGACTGACAAATAATTATTGAAGGAGGTATATTAGTTGAAGGTGCTTAATGGCGGTGATAAATTCTGGAGACTTTGTTAGTTTAGCAGTCGATGGAACAAGAGCTGGTGAAATTGCATCGCTTACCCAAGTTTTGCTAGCATTCAATAAGAAAATTCAAACAGGCTGCAAATATCAATCAAACCATTCTGATCGGGAGATTTTTCGCAGGTAATAGAGTTTGAAAAACTTTTGGAACAAGTAATGGATACATCAAAGTGCCAAAGATTAATGATTTTTGTTAGATGCAAATCATAAGCATCGTTGATGTGTATGAGAAGTGCAGGTGGGAGGGATAAAATAGTGGCATTTTATCGAGAAGGAGGTAAATATTAGACTAATGGATACAAAGCACAAAAAAAAATAGCAGTAGATCTCGTGGATTCACCAGTAACAGAGCCAATCTAGTGGAGACACGGCCAGTAGAGTGAGCATCTAAGCCAACACAGCAAATTGAGTTTTTGTTAGATGTCATTGTTGCAAATATACTGGTATACATACATGCAAAATGTGGGAGTACAGGACAATAAGTGGAACAATTTGACTGTGAACTTTAAGAGATATAAGGAAATTCCTTGATTGAAGAAATGTGAGTGTGGAATTATAGACAATGCATCAAATTGTTTGACATAATGCTTTAGATAGGTGACATCTCATAGTGTGCAACAACTGAAAGGCAAGTGAAATGTTTGACAAAGTTCGTCAGATCGATGTCATCTCATGATATGTGATTATTGTAAGATTCGCACATTCAAAACTTAGAGCAAATGCAATTGGCGGGTAGAAAGCCAAATTATTTACTAGCATCCTTCTCTGCCCGTGTCAAAATGGTAGCTTTGGAAAGAGCATGAACGTTGTGTTTGACAAAATGCCTTGAAAGAGATGTAATCTCACGGAATGCAATGTTTACGAGATTCACAACAAAGACTTTAGAAAATATCTAGCAAATGCAAAATGGGAGATGTAAATTCAATTTGACGAAAAGGATTTACAATATTTCAAGAGATGAAAATGTAGTCAAGGCAACCGTTGGATAGAATACCTCAAAGAAATTGTGGTCTCATGGTCTCATGGTGTAGATTTGAAAAGAGGCTTGAAAGTTTTCAAAAAAGATGTTGAAGTTATTGTGCAAAATTTCAAAGGATTAAAAGATGAATGCATTGAACATTTGGAAAGAGCAGTGGAAAGTTGAAAAATCTTCAAAAGGTCTAGCATGGGAATATTCTTTCATCATAAATGCATGGTGTAGTAATTCATCAAGAGAGCCTTATATTCATGTACACAAAGTGTTGTATACTCATGGCATCTCACAATGTTACCTTGGTTCAATATCGAAGATCTCAACAAATTTCTTGTAGTTTCTTATATATTAGAATGGAGGTTTAATGGCAAAGTGGGCTGCTTTGAAAAGGGATTCATTAAAGAAACACTACTTTCTATATTGTGAAGAACATAAAATTTGTTCCAAATAAGACTTAAGACTTCCAATGATGGCAAACCCCAACTCGTGAGGATTTGAATAAATTCAAGTGATAACATTCAAGTGAAGATACTTAGTAGATGTAGAGGTGGTTGGAGAGCATCTCCTCAAAGACGGGTTATTGGTGGACAAATATTTCTTCGTATCAATGATCATTTTATCAATGCATGGGCATATTGCAACAATCAATCCCTTAAATTCTTATGGAGAACCTCAAAGGTTGTCTTTTCCTTTCAAATAGAAAGACATATTGAAATTCCAAATGGAGTGGATGTAGACAAAGAAGTACCTCAACATAACTTATTACTTGGTTATTCATCAAAGATAAAAGTTTCAAAATCTCATTTGAAAAAGTGATTTAACTCGCTTATTGTAACTAAAGGTTAGGAAGTTGACTTTTTCTGCGCAAAAGTGTGTAAGTTATTAACTCTTTGAAATTCATGCAAAAAAAGAGTTAGTTATTAACCCAGGAATAATGTTGGTTATAAGATAGTTATCCTATAAGCCTATATATAGGAGGCTTTTGCATGGTAAAGGGGGGACCTTTTTTTTATACAAGGGAAAACTCAGCTGGAATTCTAGGAGAAACTTGTAATGATATTTTGATTTGCACTATGTATAGAAAGGATTTTGGACTTGTATAATTCCAAAAGGATAATGAAGAATACATCTTAGTTTGTATGTTCTAAATGTATTCATGTGTTATCATTGTTGATTTATCGTATGTCAAATTGGTAGTCTTTTTATGCATATATGATTTATACAATTGATGTGATGATGCACAAGCAACCTTTGGTATCTCAATTTGAATGTGTTGAAGTATCTTATCTCTGCGTATGTTAAGATTTATTATTCTTATTTATCGTCATCTCATGGCTAAGCATATTACATTACAAACTCCCCTTGTAATTTTTTGCAAATGTTGAGAAACCTCAGTTGATGGTCGTATGTCTGTTGTTGGGGTTTCTATCTTTATTTCTTGTTTAAGTTCTATGTTTTCTCCTTTACGTACTTTTAGGTTAAAAGTACACGAAAATCCTAAACACCCCTATCATACGAGGGAGCTGCCCCTCTCAAACGCAGAGGAAGATCATGTTTCACATAACGATCTCTCCAACTGCTGGAACATTTGTAACTGCTCATCGAGCAAACAGGGTTAGTTTCAGATAAATGACTGTAGTGACAAATCTATTTACCAACACCCCTAAATAACTTAATTATCTAGACGTTAAGGTTGAATTCTTGAATTTAATTAATCCACCTATATCTCTTGCATGTAGCATCCTATATAGTGAATATATCCTTCACTATAGAGTGTGGAGTATATATTTAAATAACTTTTGAAAAGCAAAATCATGTTTTTCTATTATGGAATACTTTAACTCATCTTTTTGAAGGCACTAAAAAATGTGGGCTTCAAAAAAAAACATCATCAAATTTGTTTGTAATAATATTTTTAATTGTATAAAATAAAGGTAGATGAAACTAATTGGAATGGTTTAGAGAAAATTGGGCTCTCCAGAATATGATCCTATTTCAAAGCCTCTTTTATACTTAGAAAATATTTTGTAGGTTTTCCATCCTATTATGATCTGTTATTTTTCAACATTTTTATATGGCTTTTATGTTCTCTACAAAATTAGGAACAAATATTCTAACAAAGTTAATCTAACTAGATAAATATTTGATATCTTTTCTTGTTTTAGGTTGAGAAACATTATCAGTTATTTCCATATTTTTGGATCAAACCTACCTCCATTTTTTAACATAATATGACCTAGTATTTTCCTTCTTAAACACGAAATACAAATTTCTTAAGGTTGAGTTATATGACATACTCTAAAAATCTTTTAAATATTTGATCAAATAGTCACAATTTTTATTTATATATTTGGTGTATGTAGCTATATCATCTTGATATACGATTATAATTTCATCAATCTAACTTACAAACGTAACATCCATAGCCCTCTAAAATGTGGCTCTAATGTTAATGGGCCAAAAAAATATCCCAACATATGCATATATCCCCTTAAGAGTTGTGAGTATTATTTTGTAGTACCTAGACTCATTTACCATAGCTTCTTGTAACCATTAAACTCATCCATCGTGTATATTAGTTCACAACCTATCACCTATTGTAATAGGATTTCCTTATTAGCTAAAGGATAATTATCATTTAATGTAGAGATGGTGGGATTTATAAATTCCATACCCAACCTGATTATTTCATTCTTCTTTATAACTAAGACTAAATTAGATACTTGGGATGAATGCCTTGTTGGCTTAATGATTCCCCCACTTCTCAATTCAGCTAGTTGTTTATTTTCATTTAGATAGCTATAATAGGATTTATTGGCCCCTTATTTTTTTCTCAAAGGTTTAGTATTGGGATACAAGAGAATGACATGTTGCAATATAGCTGTTCTATAAAAATTTAGTTTATCATATGAGGAAGAAAAACATTTTTGTATTTCCTTAGTAAAGAATGAGAAGTTCTCTAGTTTTAAGATAGTCTTTTACCAATATAAACCTGTAAAGAGAAAATTTTGATTTGGCAATTTGGAACATAGAAGAAGAAATCACCAAATTAATTTCTGCTTTGGGTGATTTTTCCTTTATATTCAAAAGAGGGGAGGAATCCACTAGATTCAATCACAAATCAGATAAGAACTAAATACTAAAAGGATTGATTGATTATGATGTGATTTTCCCTCTTTTGTAAGTTGAAATGTTGATTTAGGGTAAAGTGTCGAATTTGAAGACAAATATGAGAAAATAATGAGCTACAAGTATAGGATTTCTTCATGCACCTGGATCTAAGTAATATGAGTTCATTTGAATCTATCCTGTGAAAATGCTCCAAAAAAGAAGGAATCGTGGCACTACCTCTTGGTCCTCTGATTTTTTTGCATGTCGAAAAGGGTTTTCCCATCTCTATAAATAAAGCTTAATTCCAGAAGAACAATTGCGCACATGTTTCTTGCACACAAAAAGAAGGGGGAAAAGGTTGGGAATAGGGGCTTGCCTTTGGTCAAACCTTGGTTTGGAATCAACCTTGAATGAAATTTTGCAAATGCTTGAAATAAAATGATGGAAAGGTATACCTTCAAATCTGCAAGGAATGATGATGATGCTTTGTTTCTTGAATGTAATCAGATGTATTGTATGAAATGGCATGAACATGATAAAAACCTAATCACACACACATGCTTGCAAATGAATGATGTAATGTTTCTCCACAATGGATAGATGAAGAATATCCAGCCTTGAAGACCACTAGAAATGCTTGATGATGAATGCTTGAAAGTTTGACTATAGTTTTCCTTTCCTTATGATCATATATCAAAATGAGAGGGGGATGTTGGAATCCAAGAATACTGAGAGGGAGGGGGGTGAATCAGTGTTCTACCAGAATGATCAATTTTAACCTTATTAAAACATGCATTCACCAACTAGTATACCGGTACATATAATTGAAAGAAGTAAAGCAACCAATAAGCCAATCACACAAATGAATATCATAACACATATATTTATACATGGAAAACCTCAAAGAGGAAAAAACACAGTGGGATTTGTGACCCACAATATCAATCCACTCGCCATATGAAGAGATATTACAAAATATAGGGGCCTGCACTTGTAGGAAGGCTTACAGCCTAGAGCACATTTCTCAATCACAAAAGGAGCCTCACTGACTAAATACAAATCCAGACTACGATCTGGAGAAATGAATAAATTGCAATGATAGCATCTTCTATGCCTGAATACAGTTCCAGTTAAGCTTTGTCTGTTCCGGTCTGAAACCTAAACCCTTACCGGAATACCCTCTTACATAAATATCCTCACATACATGATCTCTCTTATACATTTTGCATCTCCATTACATTCCATAACCTTACATATCTATATCATTTCATATATACAAAATGATCTAATCAACTGACCTATATACCCCTTTACAATCCATCATGCCTTATGTCGGCTTACAAACATAATTATAATATAAATATACATGTTGTCTCAATAACATAAACACATGAATATAAAAAACAATTGTCGATGTCGGATCTCCCAAATGATGTCGGCCTCCAATAATTATAACCCGATGAATTCATGTTTGCCTGCAATGTCGATAACCAGAGAATTTCTTCCAACCTCCCAGTGTCGATGCCAGTGTCGGTGAAGTGTCTGCCGGTACACAACTAAACCAAAATATGAAGCCAGAACATGTTGCCATGTTTCCATCAATGACATCATATTGAAACCAACCAAATGAGTGCCAATTGCCAACAATCTCCCCCTTTGGCATTGATGGCAACACTCATATGAAAAATGATCATGGTTTCCATCTGTCGGTTTCATCCTGAGCCTGCTCCCCCTGAGCTAAATATGCATCCAAACAAAATACTCCATAGCTCCTGAATATTTTTTACCTATACTCCCCCTTTGACATCAATGCCAAAAATACCAAAAACTAGGACGAAGAATGAAAGACTGTACAATGAATGTCCCAAAATACCTTACCAAAGTTGAATATATTTGAAAATATCTGGATAGGCCTTCCCCAAAAGCTCTATCCCAACTAGATTTGAAAGTGCCAGAAATAGATACAAGTCCATTTAGCATATGGGAATATGACTGTTTCTCATTAAGCTCTGTCGGCGTGGGCTTACCAACCATATCTATACACTCCTTATGTACACTTAATGAATCCAACCGGGGACTCACCAATCCTCTAAGACCTCTGGCTCTCCTTATGATTTTATCTTTTTTCCTCTCAAGAACTAAAACTTGGGCTTCCAAAACCAAAATCTGACCATCTATATATGTAGTAAAGAATTTGATCCGTCAAAAGAATTGACTATACCTACAATCTCCTCTTGAATATCCTTAATCCTTTTATCAAAATTAGTTGTAAGTAAAAATGTGTTACAACATACTCTATAAATATTAGTACAATGTCTTAAAGAGTTATCTATCAACTTCAACTTATCATTAATCTCCTTCCTGTTTGACTCAATCATCTGATCAAATGTAGCTCCCTTTGCCTATGTAAACCTCTCCAATAACTGTTAGTTTGATATTTGTTGTAAAGAATGAAAGTCCTTTGAAATGTGCTATGTGATTGTTTTAAGCTTGCCAGATGGGCTCGTTTCATTGTCAAATTTGCACTCTGAAACAAGTCTATGCAAAACAGTGATAGGCTGATAAATAATGCCTTTGTCCATAGATCCCTCCTTCATCATTTTCTATGCAGCCATCATCATGAGTTCAGTAGAACTCGTCTCAGTTATGCTTTTCTTTTCAGCCTATGTGGTGTCAATTGACAACAATTATGGAATCACTACCAGTTACCTGTCAGATTCCCCTTTCGTCTCCTCTGATGGTTTAACTTTTATAGCTTCCTCACTTGCACCGATGGCTTCGCCACTTGATGCAGTCTCAGTTACTATCAGTTCCTCCTTAGAAATTGTGTCCTCATCCTATACATTCTGATCCGGAGGACTGTTATCCTCAATATTAGTAACCTATACAATTGCAACCTTTACACTCTCTAATTATATCGGTATCTCAACATTTGCCTATACATTAGTCTCTAATGAGGGCTCAATATCCAATATCTTAATATTTTTCAAAATTGAGGGTGAAGTACCCACAATACCTTTACCTTTCCCTTCAACCGAGATATTTTTATTATCTGGTTTGAGTTCCAGTGAAGTATAAAAACCACGGTTTGTTGAAAAGAATTTAACCCATGCCTTGCAGGTCTCCTTGACTGTCTCATTAACCCTACCTAACATAAGACTTACTATCATGTGTTTGCTGTGAAAAATCTTTCTATGTGAAACCTCAATTGTCCTATCCATCTCCTCTAGAGTAATAGAAACACAAATAGATAACAATTCCTGAATATTTATATGTCCGTCCTCTTCCATTGTTGATAATCTTCTAGCATCTAATATGTCATATAACTGTGTCGGCATTTGGTTTTGAATTTCTAACAAGGCTTTCTTATAAATATTCAAATACAACAAAGTTGATTCCTCAACTTCTCTCTATTCAACATCATCCAAATGCTCATAATAAAATTGCACATTCTTCAACATACCATCTTTAGTTATTTCATCAACTAATTCTGTACAAGTCTTAGGTGGAATAATAGTTACATTACCAGATACAAGTGCAAGATCGATGTCATCCTTCTTCTTTCTTCTTCTAGTATCGAATGGGGTTGAAGGTATTTCTTTTGGTGCTCTCTTCTATGTTGGTACCCTAATAGTAACTTTCCTAGATGGATTCTTCTTTGCTTGTACCTTAGTGTCTTCAGTTTTCTTCCTTAATACCCTCTTGAATGCTAAGGGTGTGTCATCATCAGATCTAGATTCTGCTACAATTGGCTCAATGAATATTTTTGGCTCTTTACTTTTTCCCCCTTTCTATAAAACAACATCAATTAATGCCTTAATTTCCTATGAAACCTGTTCCACAAAATTGCTTGCCTTGCCCTGTTGCTTCTCCCTCTTCTTCCGATTGAACTCAATTTCAACCTCTCACTTTTTCTTCTTGGCAGTACCAAATCTTTTTACAGTTTCATCAATAGGTGCATCAATTAGCAACTGTGCATAAGCATCTAAAATCTAAGCATCAACTTCATAACCCATTTCCTCAATCCAAATCTTTCGAGGCTTTACAACTTCCATCAAAGTTTCATCTTTATTAACCATGAAGCATATCTTGGTTGATTACTTATTAACAATGTGCTTTGGAACCCTCTCCCTATAATTCATAGCCTTATGAAATTATTTAAAGTAAACCCACACTTTGTCATCTCTCTGACTACCCAATGTAGAAATCGATTGTTTTAGTTGCCTCCCTACCGAGATATCTAATGCCCATTGTCTCTTCCCAAAACGGGGAGTCTCATTAATGAAAAACAACATTAAATAGATAATTAGGTTTCCATGCCGGAATGTTCCTTTCTTCTCTCCTTTGATCTTTCCTAGGTTAATCAACAATTCATCCAACATCCAACCACATAGATCTAACTTCTCATTTTCCCACATCATTTTATGAGCTGCATAAATGCAGGAGCTAGAAACAGAATTCAGTCGGTTTGATTGTAACCAATGACCATGCTTCCAAATCTGATATCTCTATCGGTGATAGTGCTAATCCTTATTGATCGCTTGTCTAATGTTGTGTCAATGGTGAAGTTGACCTAATCATTAGAAACCTTCTTCTCGGGACATTGTCCAACCTATGGTAAACTGGTGATGGCTCTGATGGCCTCCTTTGAAATCTTATACGGTATGTCTAACCAAATAAATTATCCATGCACTCTTCTCAAAATATATCTAACAATCTCTATTAGGAACCAGGAAGGACAACCGAGAGGGGTGGTGAATCAGTTGTCAATAAATTATAACCCAAAACTAATTATTTCAACTTAAAACTCAGTGTTGGTAAAATAGATTAACATTTAAAGCAATACCGATACAACTTAATGCATGAAACAGACAGAAAAACACATCCACAACACATGACATAGAGATTTTGATTTGGAAACCCTATAAGGAGAAAAACCGTGGTGGGAAATCTTACCCGCAATCAGATGATACTACTGTAGCTAGTAAGTGAATACAATAATAGGGTTTGCACATGCAAAAAAGGCTAACCACCTAGAGCTCATTGCTCAATCACAAAATAGGAGTCACACTGACTACAATTCGATGGTTAAATCCAATGACAATGTACTACTTCAATATAGCATCTACAATGTTGGATTCAGTATCGGTTTAAGCTCTGGCCATGAGTGCCAAACACCTTCATAACCTTTCCTTCAACCTTCAGATAATATATGTGTGATTCGCACAAGGATCTGATTATTTTTGCTCTTCACAGTGATCTTCAATATTCTCACACACAAATACACTCATACATCTTCCAAATAAGATCTTACAATTATTTATACAAAACCTAAAACCACATGATTAGGTCGGCTTCCTAAATATATTACATTTACAAAATAATTCTTGATGCAATACAATATGTCGGCCTCAATACATTTACACATTATTCAATCAATAAACCATTTCCAAAATGTGTCGTGCTGATCTGGAACATGATATCTTGTACCGATCCATAACCTAGACCTATCTATCGATCAAGGCAAATATGCGAACCTGATCAGACCAATAAGAAAAACACCAAATGTAAACATCCAATCCATGTCTTTGACATAGCCAAATGATCTCTAGATGATAACAAGTCATCATCGACTTCCTGAGTTGTCGGTGCAACATATAAGCTGCCGATGAAACATAAATATGTGACTATGCATAAGCCAATATCCATTCAGGACCACAATGTGTCGGTTCAACAACAAACCAATATAACCAGAGTGCCAAATCAACAATGTAGACCTCCAGGAAGATAATTGTTGACATCAATGACAAAACCAATGCAACACATGACAAAGCCATCCATAATACCAACAATCTCATCTTCAAATTCCAGAATATCCAGAATGTCGATAAACCGTAGATCCTCAATATGCCAGTACTCAGGCTTAATCTTTCTAAAATATCCTATTAACTCTCTCATGTACATGCTCTTAATATCAGTCATTCCTAAATCCTCAATATAACAGTGAATGTAAGCTCTGACATCTTCAACATACACGACTCCTTCTGGGACACGAGAAAATACACCAACCGAATCATCCAGGGTAGCAATATGTGGATATCGCTTAAAAATAGGCCTAGGACGGTCCTTGACCTCAACAACAATAATATTTGCAATAAACATAGGTACACATGATGATCATGCTTCCATAATGAAAGATAAATACTTGTGAATAGTTGCCGGTGAAAAAAACCCTAAAGAACTCTTCTGATCACTGGTGAAATTGCTCAAGAAGATATCGATCACACTAAATCTCCCTGAATGCAAAGTAATAAAAATTGAAGTGAATTCATCCTTTTAACTTCCAAGAAACCCTAATCCATCATTAATATGAATAACTTTTGATGGAAGATACCGGATCTCGATTAAACATCTCCATGCTGGATAAGCATCTCCAATGTCTGGAACATCTTCCAGCACTTCTTCCTCGGGCATATGCACTATCTTCATGAATTTTGCCGACCACTAAGCCATCTGCCTTAGTTACCGGATGAGCTTCTTTCCGATGCAGGAGAAACCTCCTCTACCGATTAAGTAACTGAAGCATTTCCATCTATTGATTGTTCTTCTGACTTCCTAATCCATCTATAGGTATGATCTTGCCAAATTTCATTAACCTTCTCTTTCCCTTTCTCATTTGATCCATCATTACCAACTGATAGATTTTAGCTTCTATAGAACTTAGCAATGTGTCCAACCTCATTGCATGCATAACATGTAACATTGTTCTTTTGAATTGCTTTGATAAAACTAGTATAATTGCTTGACCTACACTAATTAGCCATATGTCCAAATTTTCTACATGCATAACACTTAACATTCATTCTGCGATCTTCTATCTTATGAACATACTTATTGCATTTATAACATTGGCCGGGAGTAGAATCAGGGTTTTGATTTGCTCTATTTCTACATTGCCTAGCCATGTGACCAAATTTATTATAAACAAAGCATCTACCATTAAATTAGTAAGCATTAAGCTGCCTTACCGATGCCTTATGGTTTTGATCTTCATTTGTAGTACCGAAACTTTGACCTTGTTCAAATCCAAGTCCAGTGGAATCTCCATTCTGCCTTTGTCTTTTCAATAACTCATCTAGTTGTGCTGAACTAATCTTGAATTTTTCTTTATACTCATTTACAATAGTCAGATCATCTCTCAGAATTATCATTTGTCTCTCAAGTTATTGTTCATTACTTTGGGCTTGTACTAAATTAGTTCTCAGCATATCATTTTCAAGAACCAACCTTCCACATTCTTCAAATTTAGTTTTCAAATTTATAGCAAGATTTTATTCCTTTTTCTTTTGGTCCACAATCTCTTTAGACATCCTCATAGTTATAGCTTGTATTTCATTCCTCATGACCATGTTCTCCTGACTCAGCCTCTGACATCTCTCATTAAGGGCATCTTTCTTTTCATTATCCTTATTCTGCAAAATTTCCTTCCTCCTAGCTTGAAGAGATGGCAGTCTCTCCTGTAGGACAAGAATGAATTCCTAAGCAGAATTCAATTCATCTTGTAACTTCAAGTTCTTCATCCTTTCAGCATCATAATCTTCAAGTGCTACCTCAAGTTGCTTCTTCAAACTCATATCCATGGATTATGGATTCAGGATCTTCCTCAAGCTGTTAAACTTCCTCTGAGGCACGAGGCTCTGATACCAATTGTTGAAATCCAACAAAATTGAGAGGGAGGGTGAATCAATGTTCTACCAAAATGATCAATTGTAACCTTATTAAAACATGCATTCACCAACCAGTATACCGGTACATATAGAATTGAAACAAGTAAAGAAACCAATAAGCCAATCACACAAATGAATACCATAACACAGAGATTTATACATGGAAAACCTCAAAGAGGAAAAACCAGGGTGGGATTTGTGACCCACAATATCAATCCACTAGCCATATGAAGAGATATTACAAAATATAGGGGCTTGCACTTGCAGGAAAGCTTATAACCTAGAACACACTGCTCAATCACAAAAGGAGCCTCACTAACTACATACAAATCCAAACTACAATCTGGAGAAATGATTGAACTGCAATGATAACATCTTCTATGCCTAAATATAGTTCTAGTTAAGCTCTATTTATTCCAGTCTCCTGAATACAGTTCTGGTTAAGCTCTATTCATTCCAGTTTGAAACCCTAAACCCTTACCAGAATACCCTCTTATATAAATATCCTCACATACATGATCTCTCTTATATATTTTGCATCTCCATTACATTCCATAACCTTACATATCCATATCCTTTCCTATATACAAAATGATTTAATCAACTGACCTATATACCCCTTTACAATCCATCATGCCTTATGTCGGCTTACAAAGATAATTACAATATAAATATACATGTCGACTCAATAACATAAACACATGAATATCAAAAAAAAATATTGATGTCGGATCTCCCAAAAGATGTCGGCCTCCAATACTTATAACCTGATGAATTCATGTCGGCCTGCAATGTCGGTAACCAAATAATTCCTTCCAACCTATCGGTGCTGATGAAGTGTCTGTCGGTACTCAACTAAACCAAAATATGAAGTCGGAACATGTTGCCATGTTGCCATCAATGACAACATATTGAAACCAACCAAATGAGTGTCAATTTCCAACAAGGAAAACCTCTTTATATACTTGCCTGTCATCAAACTTATTAATTTTTTGACATAGGCTGACATGGAGAAGTGATTCCCACTCAAATTTTGGATAGGGCCTGTTAGCAATTTTTCTTTATACCTTCAATCCTAAGGAGATACACAATACCAGAGTATGGGATTGGCAATCTAGGACATGACATCAACACTATCAACAGAGTGAAGACAAGAAAATGTAACTAAACAAGGCTATACAAGCCTTCTACTCTTCGAGTTCCACTAGACTCGGGAGGTTGTTCCTATTACAGGTCTGAAAATGATAAACTTGTACAAACTAACCAGTAGACCTATCTTAACAAGGTGGATAGTTTGTTAGGATTCCCAAAGATACTAAGAGGGGGGGTGTGAATCAATATATTGTCGGTTAATAGATTTTATGAACTTATTAAATAAATTGCATTCCAAAATAATGTACCAGTAAACCAAAATTAATGCAATAAATAAGAACAATAAGAACAACATAGAAAGCACACCATAACACAAGATTTTTAATGAGGAAACCCAGTGTGGGAAAAACCTCGGTGGGATTTGTGACCCACAATACTCACTTACTGGCCAATAAATGAATATTACTTACAATAGGGGCCTGCACATGCAAGAAGGCCAACTGCCTAAAGCTCACTGGTTAATTACAAAAAGGAAGTCTCACTGAATTACAAAATGGATTATGAAAATCCAATATAATGTACTGCTTCGGTTCATCATCTGCTATCCCAGGTTCAGTACCGATTTAAGCTCACAAAATAACCATAAACCTTAATACAAAATATGCCTTAATATTCGCATATTCGCATCTACATATTATATTCCTTACCCAAATGATCTATAAGATCTCATACTTATATATGAGTCCTATTACAATTCACCTTGTTGGCTTACAAAATAATATTACAATTAAATGCAAAATGTAATAAACAAAATCCTATCGACTGGTGTGTCGCTAATCATCTTTGCCGCTGCCGGTAAACTATCTATTGATGTAGAGTTTGTCGGTGTCAATGCCATATGATTTCAAGGTTGCCATCAATGACAATACCTTCAATCATCTACAATTTATCATTGGAGTGTGCATTTGCCAACAATCTCTCGGGCTTTGGCATTGATGGCTACACTAATGAGAAAAAGTCAAAATTGTATCCAAAATGTGTTGTCCAAAAATCTTACCAAAATTGTGTGCTCCCCTTGAGCAGATGATCTCTTATGTCCATTATTTTTCTCATTCCAACTACTCCCCCTTTGACATCAATGACAAAGGTTGTCAAAAATGTCAACTGAGTGTAGTTCTCAATTGGATCCCTATAACTGGTTGGTTACAATCTGAAATAGATCTGCTAGTACAAAATTTAAGTTGTTAGTGAACCTTTCACTATCCTTTAATGTTGTTTTTGTCCTTTGGATGGTATCGGTGGGTATGTGCATTTTCTCTTCCGGTGTCTTAAGTCCAGGAACAAGTGCCTCTGAAATCTCTTTTCTCAAAGAGATGAGGATGTCAAGTTTCGGACCAAGTCTGCATTTTAGTTCCTTAGCCTTAAACTTTATTCTTTCCTTTTCCTTTTCCAACTTCTCAAGTTTTTCCTTAAATTCTCCTATTTCCTACTCTATTACCGATAATAATTCAGGTGAACCAATGAGATTATTAGCAATATTATTTGTTTCTTTTTGTGCTTCACTGATTTTCTTGTCTATATCCATTGTCAAAACATCAGTCTTGCATTTATCCTTGTACAATTCCTTAAATTCCATTATTGTTTTTCCTAGTGCCGATAATAAGGTATCAATATGTTCCTTGCATCTCTTTATTATTTCATCAAAGAATCTCTCTTTCTCTTTATTTATTTTCTCACTGAAAGTTTCCTCATTAATTTGATCAACTGTTAGAAGATTGTCGGTTATATACTTAGACAACGTGTCTAATTGGCTCAAAGAATCTTTATTGTCTATATTGCACTTGGGTGCTATCAATTTCAAAATAGGGATGGTATCATCAATTGCCTTGTATGCAAGTGCATTGCAATCAGTGATTTTCTTAATGGAATCTGGTAATACCTCTATTACATTTGTCGATTTGAATTTTGTTAAGGAGGAACCAGATGACTATCCAACTACCTTAACAATCTGCAATCCACTAGTGTGAGTAACCTCTTTGCTTATGTTGATCTTTGGTAGGTCAGTTTGAGTCTGCATCTCAACTAGCAAAGGTTTGGGTTTCTCAGCTGTTGTCGGTGGCACTGTCTCTATTTGAACCTTTTTCTCTTCATGTTTCTCAGAATGTACCTCAGTATGTTTCTCTATGCTTTCTTTTGTCGGTTCCTTTGATGAAGTCTCAGTATTTTCTACCGGTTTTTCTATGTGTACCTCTAAACTATCCATTTTTTGGTTTTTCTAACTCAATAGGTTTCTCAGTGTGTGCACCAGTGGTATCTATCTTTCCGATATCTAGGGGATCAGTTGATTGTTCAGTGTGTGTTTCAATTCCAATCTCAACATTTCCAACTATATTCTCAACATGTGTCTCAACTGCAATGTTCTCTGTCGGTGGCTCGGTTGCCACATCTTTCTTCTCAGAGGTTTCCTTATCAACCACAATGTTTACTTCTTGTGTGTCAATATATATAGTATATAATACCTCTGAATCAGGATTGATGTCTTCATGTGTTATTTCCATACTCTCAACATTATTTGTTATCGGTGGTGTATCAACAGTTTATGGCGGTGGAGTATCAAAAGGAGGTGGGGAAAATTGTTTGTTACTTTTATGCTTGGAGGACCACCTACCTTGCCTTTACCTTTATCCTTATCCTTTTGATAGACTCTGAAAGCTTTGGATCATTTACGTTCTTCTTTCTTTTCCTTCTTTACAAAGAAGATATCCCATTTATCCACTGTCTCTTCAGTGATCTCATTCACTCTGTCAGCCATTAAAGCTACATGCCGGTGACCAGTGGAAAATATAGTCATGTTGGCCTCACTTATCAATTCATCAATTTCTTCTATTGATTTCACTGGGTGAACTGCAAGTAATTTTTCTACCTTAATCTTCTTGTCTAATTCCACAATTGCTAACCTTTTTGGATCTAATCTTCTGTACAAGTCACTTGGTAAGTCATCTACAACTTCTATCAAAAAAATTTTGTAAATGTCTAAGTGTAGAATAACACAGTTTTCTATGCTTTCCTTTTCTTCATTGGTAAAAGTATTATACAACTTGTTGATATTGGACAAGTTTCCTTCTTCAGTAATTTCATTTAGAAGATTATCAAGTGGAGGAATAACTTGTTTTTCCTTCTTCTTCCTGGGTGGCATTTTCTTTGTCGGAGGCCTTACTGCCTATTGTTTCCTTCTTGTTCTCTTTAGTGTAGGAGCAGGTACCGGTGAAGGTTTCCTTTTTCTTTCTACTCTCTGAAACACTGTCGGTATTTCACTGTCGGAGGAGGTACCAACTGGTGAAAGATATGCTTCCAGTTGTAACCCTTCCAGGTCACTTTCCTTGATACCAGTCTTTTTCAACAAGTCTTCCTTGATTTCTTTTGCCTGTTTAGTTACTTTTCTGATTGTTTGTTCTCTTCTCTTCCTTTGTTTCATGGTCTATACTTTGCTTTCAATGGTTTCAACATTTCCAAATACTTCTTCTTCAGGTTCTCTAGGGGCTTCGAGGAGGGCTTTAGCATATGTTTCTATTATGTTTTCATCTGCCTCATAACCCATTTTAGTTACCCAAATTGTTCTAGGAACCACTGCCTCCATCTAGATTGCATCCTTCTTTATAACAAAACATATCTCCTTTTGGTATTTGTCAACTATGGCTTGAGATAGTCTTTCCCTAGTCTTCATTCTAGCCTTTAATGCATGAAAGTGTTCAATTATGTTCTTTTCTTTGTCATCTCCCTATAGGAGTTGAGAAAATACAACACCACAGGAGCCTGAAGATCTTCTGCAAGTCGAATAACCTGTTACAAAGAGAAGCAATGAAGCAAAATCTGAAGAACATACAAAACACAGAGAATATGCTCAAAAAGAGAGAGCTCAATATTCACAAAAATATGTAATGTGATTCTTACAATGAAAAGAAAGAACTCAACCTTTAATAGGTCAAGAAACCCTAAAGAGGGAAAACCTAGGTCTGCACATAATAATTAATTAAAATAATTAATTATATGCACCTAAAGTTAGCTTAAGTGTAAAAGAGATAAAGGGAACTTAAATAATTAAACAAAGAATGTTTAATTAATCAAGTAAATACCCGAATACTCTAACACTCCCATGTTGTTAAAGATATCCAAAATTCGTTTGCCTACGGATATGTCAAAGCCAAATTCTTTTCTACCTATACCGGGAACTTCCTTAGTGATGTATAGCAATAGACATACAAGTAAGTTACCAAATCTGAATATGCCTTTATTGTCACCATTAATTTTCTTCAGATTGTCAATTAGTTCATCCTTTAGCCATTCACATATGTCAATCTTTGCATTACTGTTTACCATGTCATAACCACTTTTGATACATAAACTAGAAACAAAGTTTAATTTGTTAGCATGTGTATTCTTGTATCCTATAATCATGCTAATGAATCTTACATTAATATCCTTCACATCATTGACTCTTAAGGATCTTCTATCATGTGTTGCACTGGTTAGGATCATTACATTGTCGTTAGAGACCTTTCCTTTTTCTAGTCTGCTACCGGTGGAAGGTAAGCCAGTCACTACCCTAACTGCTTCTTTTATAATCTTATGGATGGAATCTAGCCAAAAGAACTCCCCATGAACTCTTCTAAGTACAATTCTTACAACTTCCTTGGGAAAATCAGGAATGCTAAGTATCTCCACAAAACCTAGGGTTTCAATTATCTTGTGTTCCAGTTTCACCTTACCACTTTCATCACAAATTACAGTCCTATACATGTTCATAATCTCATCAGCACTAAGTTCCTCAATATGACAATGTATGTATATCCTAGGGTCTCCAGCATAAGCAACTCCTTTGCGTATTTTAGAAAATGCTCCTAGGGTATCATCCTGCTTCACAACTTCAACAATGATTTTAAATAGGGGCCTAGGGAATTTAACCACTTCAATTACAGTAGGGTTTGCAATGAATTTAGGTGCAGAGGAGGAAGTCATTGTATAAATACCTTAATCTACCTTTAGGTTTGAATGCTTGAAATATTTTGCTTCACTTCTCGCTATGGATGCCTTCACTCGGGTTTTTCGTACTCTTAGGAAATTTGAATGCTTGGTGAGTGAAAAAGAGTGAAAAACACTTGATTTATAATGTCATTTCCTTCAACTGCCATAATAAGTGTCTACCTGTTAAGTGAAAATTTAACTCATTTGTCGGTAAAGAAGCATTTCATTTTCTTACCATCAACCGAGGGAAAACTAGCATGTTTTCAATTTGTTGCCATACCCCCAAGGGATTTCTTTTCAGTTAGATGAAGAATCTCCTACTGGTGGAGTGATACTTTGTTCTGCCGGTGAAGGAATAGCTTCATTAACATTCAGATCTGTCTTTCTAATCCATTGTTTTGAGAATTATTGCTTTACCTCATCAACCTTCTCTTTACCTTTCAAACTGGGTCCTTTGTTATTTTTCGGTGATGCCTTACTTCTACAAAATTTTGCAATATGTCCAATCTTGTTACAAGCATAACAAGTCACATTATTTTTCTGAATAGCTTTTCCATATCCTATGCCGGTATGTGTTATGCATTGATTAGATAAGTGTCCAAATCTTCCACAAACATGACACTTACATTCATTCTGCAATTTTCTGAATTGTGACCAATTTTGTTGCATTTAGAACATTGACCGGTGGGTGCATTAGTGTGTTGATAGTTTCTAGATCTACACTGATTTTCTCTATGACCATACTTGTTATAGTTAAAGTGTTTCCCATTAAATTTGTAGGCATTAGGTTGTCTTGCTGGTTTGTTGTGATCATGATTGTTTGCAGTATCAGAGCTTTCGCCAACTTAAAGCCAAGTCCATTAGTATCCCCATTAGGTTTCTAACTTTTCAACATATCATCAAGTTCTTCTGAACTTTTCTTGAATTTCTCCTTATGTTGATTTGCAATAGCCAACTCATTTTCCAAGAAATATTTTTGTCTCATGAGTTCAGTTTTATCATGTTCCAAGTGAATCAGATCTGTTTTCAACATATCATTTTCATGACTGAGTCTTAGATTTTCATTTCCAGCATAATTGATTCTCCTAGCCAAGTCATCTTCACTCTTCTTTATGTCTTCAATATCTTTACAAAATCTCATAGTCATATCTTGCATCTCATTCCTCAAGGTCATTTTTTTTGCTTCATCTTGCTTACAAGATCATTAAGAGTTTCCTTTTCATCATCATCATTTTGTATCTTCTCATGAAGTTCTCTTCTTTTTCTTCTAGCAATAGTAAGATTCTCTTGAAGTCCTTGAATGATTTCCTGTGCAGCCTTCAGGTCATTTTCAAGTTTGATATTCTTCAACTTTTCTGCATCATAATCTACAAGAGTTGTTTCCAATTGCTTTCTCAAATTATCCATATGTACCAGTGTCACAATCTTCCTCAAGTTGTTAGGCTTTTGAAAAAAGAGGACCAGGCTCTGATACCAATTGTTAAGATTCCAAAGATACTAAGAGGGGAGGGGGGGGGGGGCTGAATCAGTATCTTGCCTGGTTAACAGATTTTCTAAACTTACTAAATATATTGCATTCCAAAACAATGTACCAGTAAACCAGAATTAATGCAGTAAATAAGAACAATAAGCACAACATAGGGAGCACACCATAACACAAGATTTTTAACGAGGAAACCCAATGTGGGAAAAACCTTGGTGGGATTTGTGACCCACAATAGTCACTTACTGGCCAATAAATGAATATTACTGACAATAGGGGCCTGCACATGCAGGAAGGCCAACTGCCTAAAGCTCACTACTTAATTACAAAAAGGAAGTCTCACTGACTTACAAAATGGATTATGCAAATCCAATATAATGTACTGCTTTGGTTCAACATCTACTATGCCAGGTTCAGTACCGGTTTAAGCTCACAAAATAAACATAAACCTTACTCCAAAATCTGCCTTAATATTTGCATGTTCGCATCTGCCTATTACATTCCTTACCCAAATGATCTATAAGATCTCATACTTATATATGAGTCCTATTACAATTCGCCTTGTCGGCTTACAAAAGGATATTACAATTAAATGCAAAATATAATAAACAAAATCTTGTCGGCTGGGGTGCCAGTAATCATCTTTGTCGTTGTCGGTAAACTATCTGTCGGTGTAGAGTTTGTCGGTACCGGTGTCTGCCGATGCCATAAGAGTGCAAGGTTGCCATCAATGACAATACCTTCAATCATCTACAATTTCTCATTGGAGTGTGCATTTGCCAACATAGTTCTCATATGCATGATAATGGGTGCTTGGGATTTCACCATTACTTGACCATAATCCCATTTTGCTCCATAAGAAATACTTAGAACAAAGACTAAACTAATCCTACTCTTACAACATAAAGGAAAATAATTAATGAAATGATTTTGATAATATATGAAACCAACTGAACCAGAACTTGTAAAGAAATGACCAATACCAAAGAGAGGGCAATAGAGTCACATAAAAGTTCACCTATGTTGCTACATCCAAGCATGTCTTGAAAGTCTTTTGAATGTTATTAACTTGTAATAACAATACTACTAGAACAATATTCAAACATTCATACTTAATGGTCCACCTAAAAACATACTGAATCATGTTGCATCCATAAAAGCATTTATTCCATTCCTTGAATAGAAGGCAATCAAAAAACACAACTTAGAGCAGCAAATGTGCTTGATGAATGACCATAATATTGATATTTCATTCAAAGAAATATACATTCTCAATTGGAGACAAAAATTTGATAAGATAAAGTTGTTAAGCACATTTGAAGACACAAAAACTTCAAAACTCAAATAAACTTTCAGATATTTGCACCTAACTAAGAAACACCTTACAATATCCTTTATAATACATTGTCTGCCTTAGTAGAAAATCGAGGTTGGAACCCTTCAAAATGAGGAGAAAATAGAATAAAGAGACAACATAGAAAATCTATAAAAACCCTAGAATGCATAAAAAATTGACACATGCCCTTGTCTCCTTTGTCTTCAAATTTAGCACCCCTACTGGAAATTTGGGCAAAATCTAAAAAATTGCCTTCTCAGGGACATGTCAACTCACCCTTTTTACTTTGTCCAAAATATACCACTTTTGGCCTCTGTCCATTGTTGTCAACCTGACTGGAAAATCTCACTTTTCCACTCAATTTGAAAACTAAAAATCACCTCCTTTTTGGGAATGTCAATTTATGCAAATTTTCTCCTCTGAAGAGCAACTTAGTTCTCAGTGAAAATTATGTTATTCCACTGAGTCCAAATATTTTTTATGCTATGATTTATCAAAAGAAAAACCCCTTGTAAAAATGTCCTCCCATATAGAAAATAATTGCATTGTATTCCCTCTGAAAAACGCCACACCTTTTGATTTACCTCACCCTTATGCAGGAAATTTTCAATTTCAACAAAGTGTCTCATTTTGCAGTTTACCCCCTTGTAGAAATAACACCTTTTATGTGAAGATCATTTAAGCATATGCTTACCTAAAAATATCTCTTACTCAGAAATGCTTTCACCGCAAAAATTATTTCACTTTCCTTGACTCTTCATATTTTTGTAAGTGAAAACATTTTCATCTGTTAGTGAAACCCTCTGATACCACTAGATTTTCACTCCTTCTATAATAGCCTATTACTTCTAATTCCTGTGTAGAAGATAAAAATAACCCTCTCTCTATATATTTATTTGCATCCGCTGTCAAATGAATACCATGCATTACTTTTACAATGGCCCCTCTATGACTTATTCACTCTAGTGTCTGCATATCACATCGAATCAACATCTACGAATTTGACCAGAGTCACATCACCCTTAGAACCCACAGAGAAAACTTCATCCTCACATAGTTTCACAGGCTGTGCACAAAGATCATACGATGCATAAAGTGGAAACCCTTTTCTTGCCAAAGAGGGGGCTAAAGAAACATAGGAGGGGCATGGAATGCATCAACGCATCCATTGGTTACATCCGCCTTCCTATTTTGCAAATTAACCTTCCCATTATGACTATATCAAGAGCACCACATTTCAAGTACAGTCGATGGGAACCTGTGTGCTAGATTGTTCTCATGTCCATGGTTCATTTCACATTTTTCCTATATCTGTTGACCCTCTCCTACCTTTTGACGGACTGCGATGAAATCCTAAAACAAGGCCACACAAATCATGGCAAAGACCCACCAAGAGTAGGTAATGCACCTTATCCAACCAACACATGATAACAAAGGTCAATATCGCCTACAATCTCATAATGTATCAAACCAAAACTTATAAATCCCTCTTGTAGTGGTCTTTCAAGATATGGAGAGCACAATTCCCATCACATTATGCATTGACAGATCAATAAAGATTTTGCCTTTTACTGTCTCTCCTCTCTTTGCACATGTTCCTCTTTTCTTGTCCGCCCTTGTTTATGCTTCTAGATGGCGCGATTTTTGCATTGGGGTTCAACTGTGATGAGATCTACAAGTATCATGGGAGGGCACCCTTTTGATAGATTTATATCCTTCAATCGCTTCAATTCATCGGGGACAAAGACTAGAAGAACCTGTCTGTTGTCTAGTGAGTGTTTACATTGGCCTTTTCTCAAAAATGTTTCCAACAACACTGTCGCTTGCGCAAAATTGCCAGCATAACTTCCACAAAACTACATTCCTTTGTGGTACCCATCAAACTGAAGCCTCTTGACAACCACGCGGTCATCATCTCCCAAATCCTGTACATGCTTCCAACTTTTCCGCCCATATTTGATGTCGTGATAAATAATCCTCATCTGTACTACCTTGTGATACTAATTTAAGTCGCCAACACTCATGTAAAACAACCCTAACATTTACCCTTGGACATGTTGGTTGGATTTCGTTCATTGCCCAAATTTTATCTCACCCCATGGGTTGCTCCTTTATCTCGCGTCGTTTGTTGCTTTCCATGGAAGAGGCACAAGAGAACGTTTTAGTCGCCTCGCAATTCAACAGCTTATCCCGCAAGCACCGGGCTTGAATATTTTTCTTGTGCAGGATAAGGATTTTCCTTGTTACCCCTTATCTTGCGTGCTACCTGTGGGTAGGTCACTTGGTCGTGGGATAAGAGAAAATCCTCTCCCACCCCCTATCTTGTTGTGCATTCCTCCTCTAACTCACGATGCTGGATAGATCATTTGAGGCACTAAATAACCTTAATGATTTGAAAAATTATCTCCAAGGGGACCCACCAAAGACTTACTTCCAACGAGAGCTTGATGGTTTTCATTAATTTTGAAATTAACTTTTAAACTGCATTTTTCACCCCATCATCATTAAATTATTAAGAATGATTTAATAAATTTTGATTTTCTTGGGTCCCTTATATATCTAAAATAATTTAAACTAAATCATCCAACCCCCTCTCACATTTAAATATAATATTATTTTAATCATGTTGATTAAAATAATATATATTTAATCCTTTAAGCCCCAATAGTCAAATTGCACATCAGCGTCAATCGGGCCCTGAAGTGGGCCCAACTAAAAAAAAAAATGTTTTCAAACAACCGGTTGGCTAAGTATGATCATGTACATTAACTGGATGTGCTTGGGATCTAAAAAAATGGATTCGGAGCATTAAATTGAGCATATTAGCAACTTTGACCCGTAGTTAAAATAACTCAAGTAGCCTCTAGAATCAGTTTCAAAAACTGATCAAAACATCTGATTAGGGCTTGTAGGATGGCACACTGAAAGATTGTAAAACATAGAATCTGGGGCATTTGACGGATCGTCAAAAAGACATCCGAGTCAAAAGTTACTAACTGTCAAAGAGGCCTACTCAGTTGTTTCTGAATTTGAACCTGTTTAAACAACCTAAGTTGCCTTCAAACCCTGATTTGAAAAAATATCAAATCATCACTTCATGGGCTGCCACTTAGCACACTGGTATGCCAATATATCTTGAATGATTTTGCAAGACGGTTTGACCTAATTAGGTCACATGTGCAAATTATAAACCCTCAAAGTTGGCTTCTCTGAAAAATCTGAACATGCAAATGCTTAAATCCTGAAAAAGTACGTTTGGAATGGGCTTCAAAAACTGATGAAACGATGAGTTGGGGGGCTGCAATCTGGGAATATGGTAGATAATTTTACTAAGAATCATGGGGAACAAGTTCTTTGAAGTGCAGGTCAACTAGGCACCAAATGAAAATTGTCAAAGTGGCCTTCAAACTGTTGTTTGACCATGTTTAGTTGCAAAACTGAACTTTTTGCAAATGGATTTAACTTTGAAAACTTGTCAAATGGATTGGTGGGACTTAGCCACTTGGCATGTGACATCAGAAACTAGAAGAGAAACATAGGAAACTCTTTGTTTAGCTTGAAAATCAACAGACACAAAGATACAAGGCCTCAAACAGGGCTACACAGAAAAAGGCAAACATGTGTAAAATGTAGACCTAACCTCAAGACCTTCAAAGGAGACTTCACAAACGCATAAAAAATGATCTGAGGAAGCTGCAAATGGAATCATGGCATGTCTATAAGGTGTTCAACACTCCCCTAAGAGGATTTTGCATAAAATTTAATTGGTGTAAAATGGCAAGCTCTCAAATAGAGCAACTTAGGCATATCACACAAAGGCAAAATTGAGTGCAATTGGACAATTTTACATGGGACCTCAAAAATCGAGCATGAATTTTTGAGTCCCAAAAGGGCCTAGTGTTCAAATTGCCCCCAATTAGGGAGGACCAAGGCACCATGCCCTAGTCCTACCCCAAATTGGCCTAGGGTTAAGTGGTCCTAGCTATGTAAAAGGTGAAAATATGATGTTTATTGCATGGCAAAGGCATAAATGGGTCCTGATCAAGCATGAGCATGAGAACACTAAGGCGGGGGCCCTAAATGCGGTCAAAATTGTGAGGGGTGCAATTTTAAGACGCTACATTTAGCCCCCACTTTAGCGGGAGTATGAGCTTACACAAATACTCACGATAAAGTAGAAGAAAGAAGATGAAGAAGATGCATATCAAAATCACAAGGAGTACAAGATAGCGAGAGTATGAGCTTAAACAAGGAGTAAAATTTTATCGCTTGACTTTGCCTCTACAACTTAATGTGTCTAATGTTAATTTCACACCCATGACATCATCTTAATGAAGTTCCCATCAAAATTTCAGTTACTCATTTACTATGATAATCAATTCACATATACTACCTACAATTTATACTTATGTATTAGATTGGATTTCTCTAAATCTATAACCTATATTAGCTTCGCAACCCTAACTTTTGTTTGTCCATAATATTCTAGGTGATATATATCCCTCTTTGACATTCATATGTTCATCAAACCTAATGCCCATGATTAATTATTATCATTTAAATGTTTCTCATTTTTATATCCACAACTTGCAATTCATTACTATTATTATTACAATTCTTCGTGATTGCTCACATCTAGTTTTTATGGCTTCATTTTGTGAAGTACGGTCCGCTTTTCCTAATGTTTCACACCCATGCGTGCCTCGTGAGTCGTCGTAGCATGGGATCGAAGTTTGAGAATCATGGTGAGGTTGGGCAGATCATGTTTTGTTACTTCTATTTTAACTATGTCCACCCGCATACCAATGCCCTTTGTAGCCGGACTCATTTGTGCTTACATTCCAATTAAATGCCAAAGTCATCCCAAGGTAAAAAGTGTAAGATAATTGTTTACTTGAAGTGATTCTACATCTATACTTGTGCATTCATTTGTGTGCTCATCGTGTCCCCCTAGTTCCAAACCCAAACAAATTTTGAAGCATCTTTTAGGGACTCACGCCTAGCTTGTAAAAGTTCTAAATATAAAATTTTATGTACCCAACATCCCTCTTCAAATGAAATTAATAATTGACTTCAGGTCCTTGGTTTCATCTACTTGTATATTGTTGCTCACACCTCCATTCCATCAAGGGTGGTTGTGATGACTTCTAATGCTAAGAAGGATGGTCACACATAGTTTATGGGGATTGTTATCTTGTCTAATGATGCAACCTTGAGGCTTAAGGATTTTAAATGAAAGTTGTAACTTGATTGGTGCTATGTTGCAAGTATCAAAATGTTTAGAAATGATATGAAAATTGATAAAGAGTAGATTTGTTGGCATATGTTATGAAAAGTGTGACTTCTTTTAAATGGTAGGATCATTATATGATGAATAGTGCTACACTTTGTGGGTATAATACAATAAAATTTATAGGATGTCGCTTCTACATGATGACCTAATCATGAAACATGAATCACCCTTTATTAAACTTAAAGTCGGGTTATTTATCCAACATGAAGAAATCAAAATAGTGACATATTCTACCACAAATGAAATAGTAAAATAATATATGAATTCAAACAATGTGTAAGTCTCATTAAATGTGGTACAACTTTTAAATACTAGATTTCAATTTAGATGAAGATGCAACTTTTAATTGTGGGATTATGTGGTCTAAGAAAGAGTTGCAATCTGCTTAGACAGTAGAATGTCCACATGATTTGGCATAGCCTAGAAAAGACTGTGGCAATAGAATATGATTTTGTTCATAGTATCAAATTTATGACATGTGTTATATATATATATATATATATATATATATATATATGTGTGCACATGTCTATACATACATATAGATATATGTATATATTTATGTACACACACACACACACACACGTATATATAAATGTATACATACATATACATACATACATATATACATACATACATACATATACATATATGTATGTATGTATGTATGTATATATGTATGCATGTGTGTGTGTGTGCATATATGTATGTATGTATATGTATGTATATGTATATATATGTATGTATGTATATATGTATGTATATACAGACATACATATATATACACTGTATGCATGTATATATATGTATATATATATATATATATGTATATGTATATATATATGTATATGTATGTGTATGCGTATGTGTATGTGTATGTATATGTATATATACATATGTATGTATATATACATATGTATGTATATATACATATGTATATATATATATGTATGTATGTGTGCATATGTATGTATACGTATGTATATACATACATACATACAGATAATGATGTATATACATACAAATATAATATATATGTATACATATACATATATATACATACATATATATACATATACATACATACATATACATGCATACATTATATATGTATGTATGTATGTATGTATGTATGTATGTATGTATATGTATGTATATACATACATACATACATATATATATATACATGTATCTATATACACATATATATATGTATGTGTGTGTGTGTGTGTGTGTGTGTGTGTGTGTGTGTGTGTGTGTGTGTATTAATGAACTTGAAAATTTCTTTGCAAGTAAATATGCAAAAGGGGTGTGAGCTACTGAAATTTCTACATTAGACATTACATGGTCTTGAATTCATGAGGCATAACTAAGCAGGCGAGCAAGTAAATGTATAAATGCCCCAGTGCATGTGCATACAATATAGCATGACAAAAAAAATGGAAATTCTAACTTAGCTCAAGATGGCTATTAATATCTAGCACAACAAGCTAAGAGAATACACAAGATAATTGGATGTTGGATGAGATACACTATTATGTAACATAAGAATAAGACTTTGTCTTGGAACATGGGCATAGAAAATGTTGTGTATCTATACATGGAGTGATGACATAAGTCTTAGTAATATGGTACTACAAAGTATAATTTGTGTACACTTTATAAGTGTGTGAATCCATGAATAGTCAAGACTTGATGTCAACCAAAGGGAGGATGTTGTAAGACCTAACCTTCTTGATCTAATCAATTTAAGGGTAAATCAATGAAAACCACAAACTCAGATGCATGTTTTCAGAGTTATTGAACATGGGTGTCATATCCCATTTTTGTAATAATCTATGTTATGTGGCTAATTTCATATTCCCTATTTATAGCATCTCCTCTAGTCTAGCATCTCCTCTAGTTACCCCCTTCCTCTGAACTTTTATCTTTTCCCTTGCCTTTTTTAGAGTTTTAGACTTGTCATTGTTGCCATGCCTCCTACTTGAACTTTGATCTTTGAGCAGTGAAAATAATCATGAAAAATTTGTTTTCAACTTGGAAACTTAGACATTCCTACCTATTTATACTATTTATTCCACCTACCTCCATATGTGACCAGACACCCATTCACACACAAGTTGACAACACATGTTCTAAAAGGGTTCTCATATACACAAAAGTGACATTCAATAATGTGGATGTGGTTTCATATGTAAATTCAATTGTGTCAAAAAAAAGACAAAATTAGCCTCCATAGATGAGGTAATTATCATTTCAAATCCTAAGGGATCCCTCATCATTACTTCTAAGGATAGCTGCAATGCATAGGGAACATTCCTTAATTTCTCGTAAGAACATTTTTGCACATATAAGCATGATTACATGCATGATTCAAGGGGAAACAACACTTGATAAGTACAGGAAATCTCAATAATGTACCCATTCTAAGATGGAGGTCACTGTTGTATAGTTTCACACCCTTTCTAGGTGTATTAAATTTTCAAATTCAAAGAAGAAGAATAATCATGAAAAATATCTAGAAACCCTAAATTAGAAATCTATTATGACCACCAATTTTTAAAAATGTGGATTCGAGAACCCCCCCAAAAATGTTATAGGTCAAAAGATGAAAACCCTAAATATATTGAGCACCAAAGGATTAAATGTTGGCATTATGGATGAATTGATTATGTGTTGCATTGATGTTTTGTCATTAATGTCAACACTAGCTGTTATGGATGGTTATCAACAAATAGGTTTTGGTTACTAGTAGAAGATCTAGTGTTACCAGCAGAAGAGATTATCTGTTGGACACTTTCGGCATGTTTGGCTCTATGGAATGTGATTGGTTACATGTGATATGTGCTTCTGGAGCATGTTTTGGTCAGTTGGTATTGGCTTGGTATTGGATACTATCATACACTCTTGTAAACCCCTACCGACATTGGTTTAAGGCTTTACCGACAGAGCTTTCACTGAGGAATCATAACAGGATGCATAAGTTGTGTTGGAGTGGCTTCTAGATGGATTTCAGGATGCTAAAGGTGTTCTTTGACCGTGCTTCAACTGCTTGAAGACATTTCTTTGGCGTGGTGGACCCAGAATAGGTCCGGTACCTATCTAGGTTATGGACCAGTATCATGCTAACGTGTACTCTACACATTACCAGGATTTTTCAGGAAGATTTATGGATTTTTTATTGTTGTTTTGGTCTTAAGCCGACATGGCATGTCATTGTAATAGGGAATTATGTAATGATCTTATTGTAATATCTTTTAGGTGGCCGACCTAATTGGTTTAGGTCTTAGGGTTGGTATAAATGAATGTAAGATCTCATTGTAGATCATGGTGTGGAAATAAAAGGTGTATCGTGGTCATGAATTGTAATATCATATGTGAAGGATCAGGTCGATCATAGGTGATCGAATTGGGATTAAGGAAAAGGTCAAAGGGCTTCGGTATTGAGCTTAACCGGGACTGTAATCAAGCATGGTAGATGCTATCTCTGGTGGTTCACTTTATTGGATTGTTGTCCATTTATCTTGAGGTGGTTTTAGCCTCTGTAGTTAGTGAAACTCTTTTGTAATGAGAAGTACGCTCTAGGCAATGTGTCTTCCTGCATGTGCAAGCCCCCATTGTATCACATACTTTTTGTAGAAGTATCATCTGACTGTGGGTAGGCTTCCCACCGTGGTTTTTCCCTTTTTGGGTTTTCCACGTACAAATTATGGTGTTATGTGGTATGGTTGCTTTGCATTGATTATCTATTTAATTGTTGAGTTACATTTTTTATCGATATCTCTGTCTACTGGCATCTATTTTTTCTTTACCGGTATTTGAATGTTTTATGTGCTCCTTTTTAAGGTTGTATTGTGGATTAAATGTTATAACTGTTAACAACTGATTCACCCCCCTCTCAGTTGTTCACCGGTTATCCTAACAATTGGTATCAGAGCTTTCATCCTGTTTTGCAGAAGCTTAATCGCTTCAAGTAGATCCCATGGCAACTAACACTTCTAATCCATCGGCAGCTATTTTCAAAAGAGAAATCCCTAAGCTTGATGGAACAAATTATGGGATATAGAAAATTCGAATGGAGACTCATCTTAGATGTCTTGGCAAGGATATTTGGGAGATCGCTAAGAAAGGATACACACCTGATGATCTGGCATCTGGCAATCCTGCTCCTACGGACTTGGATAAGAATATTGAAAATGATTGCAGAGCTAGAGAAGCCCTCTTATGTGCACTTACTAATCAGTAGATCATGGGATTGATTGATAAATCATCAGAAAAGGTTATTTGGGACAAATTGCAAACTCTGAATGAAGGTGACCCTACTGTGAAAATTACTAAACTTGATGGTTATCGAGTAAGATGTGAAAACTTGAAAATGGAAGATAATGAGAGAATTTTTGTATTTATGGAAAGAGTAAATGAGCTTGTTATGGGAATTCAATGTTGTGGAGGATTTATAAGTGAACATGAAATAGTTTTCAAAGTCTTGAGAGCCCTTCCACCAACTTACAAGATGAAGGCAACTACAATTAATGAGTTAAGAACAATGGAAAACACTTCAGTTAACAGAGACATTTTGATTGGGAAATTATCTCCTTTTGAGCTTGAAGAACTTGGATCTTCTGGAGCTGTAAAGTCTGAATCTGCTTTTCATACATCATCATCATCATCATCTACCGGCAAAAGTGATTGGAAAGCCCTATATGCAAAAGAATTGGAAGACATGAGGAAAGAAGATGAAGAACTTGAGCAACTTGAAGCCTTATTTGCTAGAGGAGTACATAAAGGACCAACTAGAAGTAAGTATGAAGGAAAAGCACCTTTTAATTTTTTTGCATGTAACAAGATTGGTCATTTTGCATCTAGATGTCCTGAAAGGAATGCAAGGTTTGAGGAAAGAGTTAAGAAATCTTTTAAGCCTAACCAGAATAAATATAGATTTAAGAAATGTAAACAATTCTACATAGCAGATGAGGAAGGAGTAATTGATGACCTTGGAGATGAACCAATAGAATACTCTGCTAGTGGATCTAACAATGGAAAGGAATGGGTGTTCTATGCTTTGAAGGAAAATGAACTAGAACTAGATATCAAGAATGAAGAAAAGGCCCTGGCAGCAAAAGTTGAAGATAAGGATGAATGGGTAATTGATAGTGGATTCTCACATCATATGACTGGAGATAAAGGGAAATTTATGTCCCTGCAAGAATGCAATGGTAGTCAAGTCAGATTTGGAGATGACAAGGCATGTATGATCAAAGGTAGAGGTATTATTTCTTTGGATGAGAAGCATAATACTGATAATGTCTATTATGTAGAAGGTTTAAAGCATAATCTTTTGAGTGTCGATCAATTGGTTGATAAGTGTTTCCAACTTCAGTTTAAAGATAGAAAATGCAAAATCATTAACAAGACTGGTTTGGAGATTGCAACCGATATTCAGACACGAAGTAATATCTTCCACTTGAACACTGGTAATAAGACATGCTTAATTGCTCATATTGATGAGAGTTGGCTATGGCATAAGAGGTTGTGTCATGTTAATTTTGATTGTATTGTTAATATCATTTCAACTAAGGCAATTAGAGATATACCTAAGATTATGAAGCCTCATAATCCGGTATGTAAGGAATGTCAATTGAGTAAGCAAGTTAGAAGTTCTTTTAAGAGAATACATGATAAATCTAATGATGTACTTGATTTGATTCATACTGACTTATGTGGTCCAGCAAGGACTAGAAGCTTTCAAGGTGATAGGTATTTCATGCTGATTATTGATGACTATTAATTATGTGGGTGACTTTTCTAATGGAGAAGTCTGAAGCTTTTGATAAATTCAAGATCTTTAAAGCGAAGGTTGAAACTGAAACTGGATTGAAAATCAAATGTCTAAGATCAGATCAAGGAGGTGAGTTCACTTCTCATGAATTTAACATTTATTGTGAGACAAATGGAATCAGGAGACAACTATCTACACCTAGGACTCCTCAACAAAATGGAGTAGTGGAAAGAAAGAACATAATCATTTTGGATGCAGCAAAATCTATGGTGATGGAAGCCAAATTTCCTTGTATCTATTGGAGAGAAGTTGTGAGTATATCAGTCTACACATTCAATAGAGTTCACATCAAAGGTGAAACCGGTAATAGCCCTTATGAACTATGGTTTGGACATACACCTACTATTCAATGTTTTAGAATTTTTGGAAGTAAATGCTATATCAAAAGAGATGATTCAATTGGAAAGTTTGATCCTAGATGTGATGAAGGGATATTTCTTAGATACTCAATTCAGAGCAAAGAATATAGATGTTATAATAAAAGATTAAAGATAATTGTTGAGAGTGCTAATGTGAAAGTGGATGAGCAGTACAAAAATTATTCTACATCATATGACAGAGAACTGGCAGTGGAAATGATCATAATTGAATAAAAAATGCCTCAACCAGTACATGAAGTTGACACAATTAGACAGGCATAATCAGAAAATTCAACTGTGACTGATGATCAGAGCAGTGAACCTGAAGTTCAAAAGACACCAAGGTATGTAAGAGTAAATCATTCTGAAGATCAAATCATTGGAGATAATAAGGGAATTATGACTAGAAGGAAACTGGCTAATGAAGAGGTATGTCTTATTTTTAAAATTGAACCGGCAATTGTTATTGAAGCTTGTAAGGATAAACATTGGTTAAAGGCTATGGAAGATGAATTAGATCAGATAGAGAAGAATGAAACTTGGACTTTAGTTCCCCAACCTAAAAATAAGAATGTTATTAGAACTAAATGGGTTTTTAGGAATAAACTAAATGAGGATGGTCAAGTTGTAAGAAACAAGGCTAGATTGGTTTATAAAGGATATTCTCAAATGGAAGGAATTGATTATGGTGAGACATTTGCACCTATAGCTAGAATTGAAGTTGATAGACTATTTCTTGCCTATGCAGCTTATAAGAACTATAAGGTTTATCAAATGGATGTTAAATGTGCATTTTTGAATGGTGAGCTTGAGGAAGAAGTATACATTGAGCAGCTTGATGGATTTTCACTAACAAATGATAAAAATATGGTTTGCAGATTGAAGAAAGCTTTATATGGTTTGAAACAAGCTCCTAGAGATTGGTATGCAAGGTTGGATAAATATCTTTTGAAGCTTGGTTTTACTAAAGCCAATGGTGATAGTAATTTATATTATAAGATCACTAATGATTATATTCTGAATATTGAAGTATTTGTTGATGATATCATTTTTGGAAGAGAAGATAAATTGTGCATGGAATTTGCTAACAACATGAAGAATGAATTTGAAATGTCCATGATTGGTGAGATGAAATTTTTCTTAGGTTTGCAGATTACTCAAACTGACAAAGGCATTTTTATTTATCAATCTAAGTATCTGAGGGAATTGTTGAAAAAGTTTGGTATGGATAATTCCAAACCGGTAAGTACTCCTATGGTGACAAGTGAGAAATTATCTATCAAGGATACTTCTACACTGGTAAATCCAACAAGGTATAAATCTATGATTGGTGCTCTGTTATATCTAACTCGGACTAGACCTGATATTATGAATGCAGTAAGTATTGTTTCAAGATATCAAAGTAATCCTAAATAAAATCATGGATGTGCAGTAAAGAGAATATTCTGATATTTTCAAGGAACAACATAATATGGCCTATGGTATTCCAAAAGTGATGATTTCACTTTATGTGCATATACTGACTCAGATTGGGCAGGTGATACTGATGATAGGAAGAGCACTTCTGGTGGAGCTTTCTTTCTTGGAAAGAAACTAGTTTCATGGATCAGCAAAAAATAGTCATGCATTTCTTTATCTACTGTAGAAGCTTAGTATGTTGCAGCAGCAATTAATTGCACTCAAGTCTTGTGGATGAAGAAAATGTTGAAGGATATCAAGGTAAATTATAGTGAACCGGTAGTTATCTACTATGATAACTCTGCAGCTATTGACATGCCTAAAAATCCGGTATTTCACTCTAAGACTAAGCATATATCAATAAAGTACAACTTTCTGAAGGACAAGGTAGAAGAAAAGGAAGTCAAATTGGTGTGTGTGAACACTAAAGAACAGATTGCAGACATATTCACTAAACCGTTGTCTAAGAAATCATTTGAGTATTTGAGAGACGGGTTAGGGGTTTCTGCCCCTTCGACAGAGACTTGATTGCTGCAGTTTTGTCATGAGTCCGACATGCATTATCAAAAATATAATTCATTCTGGAACTGATGAGTGGTGCTACTACTCAGGGGGAGTAGTCAACTTTGAGGTTTACATTATTGCTTTGATATTTTTGTCAGATTTCTGGCATTGATGTCAAAGGGGAAGAGTTATTGATGTGAAAATAAAGAAAAAGGAGTTGTATACATTAGGGGGAGATATTTATTCAGAAGTTTACAGAGATATCATTCACACAGATTGTTGGTTGTCTTCCACAGGGGGAGACTTGTTTGGCACTTCTTGGTACTTAGATATTTTTCACATCTAGTGTTGCCATCAACGCCAAAGGGAGAGATTGTTGGCATTATGGATAAATTGATTATGTGTTGCATTGATGTTTTGTCATTGATGTCAACACTAGCTATTATGGATGGTTATCTACAAATAGGTTTTGGTTACTGGTAAAACATCTAGTGTTACCGACAGAAGAGATTATTTGTTAGACACTTTCGGCCTGTTTGGATCTATGGAATGTGATTTGTTACATATGATATGTGCTTCTGGAGCATGTTTTGGTTAGTTGGTATTGGCTTGGTATTGGATAATATCACACACTCTTGTAAACCCTTACCGACATTGGTTTAAGGCTTTACTGATAGAGCTTTCATTGAGGAATCGTGACAGGATGCATAAGTGGTGTTGGTGCGGCTTCTAAATGGATTTTAGGATGCTAAAGATGTTCTTCGATCATGCTTCAACTACTTGAAGACATTGCTTTGGCATGGTTGACCCAGAATAGGTCTGGTACCTATCTAGGTTATGGACTGGTATCATGCTAATGTGTACTCTACACGTTATCGGGATGTTTCAAGAGGATTTATGGATTTTTTATTTTTGTTTTGGTCTTAAGCTGACATGGCATATCATTGTAATATGGAATTATGTAATGATCTTATTGTAATATATTTTAGGTGGCTGACCTAATTGGTTTAGGGCTTAGGGTTGGTATAAATGAATGTAAGATCTCATTGTAGATCGTGATGTGGAAATAAAGGTGTATCGTGGACATGAATTGTAATATCATATGCGAAGGATCAGGTCGACCATAGGTGATCGAATTGGCATTAAGGAAGAGGTCAAAGGCCTATGGTATTGAGCTAAACTGGGACTGTAACCAAGCATGGTAGATGCTATCTCTAGCAGTTCACTTTATTGGATTGTTGTCCATTTATCTTGAGGTGGTTTTAGCCTCTGTAGTCAATGAGACTCTTTTGTAATGAGCAGTACGCTCTAGGTAGTGTGCCTTCCTGCATGTGTAGGCCCCTTATTGTATCACATACTTTCTGCAAAAGTATCATCTGACTGTGGGTAGACTTCCCAACGTGGTTTTTCCCTTTCCGAGTTTTCCACATACAAATCATGGTGTTATGTGGTATGGTTTCTTTGCATTGATTATCCGTTTAATTGTTGAGTTACATTGTTTACTGGTATCTTTGTCTACCTACATTTGTTTCTGCTTTACCAGTATTTGAATGTTTATGTGCTCCGGTTTAAGGTTGTATTGTGGATTAAATGTTATAACTATTAACAATTAATTCACCCCCCCACCCTCTCAATTGTTAACCGGTTATCCTAACATTAAAACCCTCTTGGCTTAAGGAGAGATCTCAATTAGAGATTGTATTGGATCTTTCATGGTAGTGCATTTCAGTTGCATCACATCTATGTAATTTGGTGTGAGTTATTGTAGATCCATATCAAAGAAATTGCACCCTTATGTTGTTATTGCCATATTTTTATAAAATAAGTCATGTAGTTATGGTTTAATTAGAGGTGGGTAACTATTTATATTTTGTATTGTATTTGTTGCATTGCACTATGTTATTGGTGCTATAATAGTGTATTATAATGAATCTGAACCATATTAATATATAAAAAGGTTTTCATTTATTTTACATCCTTGAGAACCTGATTTACAATCTAAGTACTCGATATTAGTGAGTGATTGTGAAAAATGATTTAAGTTCTTTGTAAATCTCATTAAAACCCAAAATATGAAGTTATAATTTCAAATCCCCAAGTTTGGGTTTTAATGAATGCAAAGTAATTTTTGCAATATGAGCTATTACATCCAGGTTCACATTAAATTGTGTTTCTATCTTATTTGTAAACCTGATATGTAATATTACAATTTCAATCATATTATGCAAATGTGGCCCATAAATTTTTGGGTTTATGATTTATTAGGGTAAATCAATTAAATAAAAATATATTAGTGTTAAATGAGAAAAGTGATGGGAAACTTAGGTTTTACAATTTTTTGCCAAGATTATCAAATCTATTACATATTTTTCCTAAAATTTTCAGCTAGGATATGAGAATGGAAATATAATTGTTGATTTAAATTAATATCCAGATAATGTTAAGTAATATTTACAACATACTTTATTTGGGACATTGTAGTGGTATTAGAGCTAGTTTTCCTACCAACATATGTATCATGGGATTCCTAAAATATCTAATGTATGGTGTAACAAGCTCTTGAAGAGCCAATAGTAATAAGAACATAGGTGATGCTGACAACAAGAAGAGGATAGTAGAGGAATTTTTTGAGAGACTCTCTAGCCAACCTTCCTACAATTTAAAATAGGTGTTCATATACTAGGGACTCAAACCTTAGTGAAGGAAGATATCATTTCTAGATATATGATATATGAAAAATAAAAAAGACTCCCAATAGAGATTAAAAAACTCAATTCATTTCTTAAAATTCATGAAAATGAAGGGAGATGACCTGTTGGATATTGTTGGTCATTAATTTTACTAGGATATGTTGTTTTCATTAATGTCAACATATTCCTGTGATTTGCTCTAGTGATTGTAGATTGGGAAGATTTTCTTATCTAGTTTGTAGTGTTGATTTGTTGATCACTGTTTTGCATAGTCCGGTATATTTTGGTGTGATTAGATCTGGTGCTATGCTTTTGGGATATTGCTTGGGATGGTCTTGTGTATCTTCTTTTTAGTTGGATTGTGATTTGGTGCTCCACAAGTTACCTTTCTTCGTGACAGTTGTTGGTTGGTTGTGTTCTTGAGCTTTCAGATGTTGAGTGATGAAGATTTGAAAAGTGGTGTTGGTGCAGTTGTTTTGGATGATTCCAGCATGCTTGCTGGTGTTTCTTAGTCATGTCCTATTTATTTTGGTGATCTTCATTGATCATTGTGCGATTTTTTGGTAGTTTCTATCAACCGATGATGATTTGCGAGTTAGTATTTCTGGTGGTGTAGCATGTTGCAGTTGATCTTGGTGTGATTTCCGATGGAGTTGTACATTTGGGAATTTGATTTAGGACCATGTTATGCTATGTAAACCATTATATTGGTCCAGTAGTTGATCTCTGTATCGTGTGATGTAATTTTATAATTGAGGGTTGAGGGTTTAGTTGACCTTGTTATCAAGGTTGATGAATTATATATATAGGTGATATAGTCATGTAGTTTGTGTGTTGATGTTGTGTCTGCATTATCAGAGATAGGTTTGTGTGCAAACAATTGATTTATCCTTCAATGTTGAGTTTGCGGTGAGATTGGTGTTGCAGCGCAGACATCTGTACTTAACCGAAACTATAATCAAGCATTTGGAGATGCTCTTCTTTTAGTTCATTTCTTCTGGATTGTAGTCTGAATATTATTGTAAGTCAGTGAGACTTCCCTGGGGGTTGTAGCCTTTCGGGCCATTATATTTGAGCAGTGAGCTCTAGGCAGTGTGCTTGAATGCATGTACATTCCCCATTGTAATATTTTCACATACTACTGTAGAGTATCATCTTATTGTGGGTAGGTTCCCATCGTGGTTCTTCCCTTGATTGAGTTTTTTACCTCAAAATATTGGTGTTGTGTGTTGTGTTGTTATTTTTCTTATCTGTCTTATTGCTACAATTTATCATATCTTTGTTTTGTTGTTAAGTTTGTTATTCTGGTGAAGAATGGTTCACCCCCCTCTTAGTCTTCCTTCTTGGCTACTGCTAACAATTGGTATCGGAGCTAGATCCTCTAGTAGAAGCTTAACTGCTTGAGGAGATCCGGGATAACAAATCAAGGTGTAATTTTTAAGAAGGACAGTCTGTGATTCGATGAAAGTAACTATGCTATATGGAAGGACTGGATGGAAGTGCACTTGAAATGTCCTGGTGAGGATTATTAGAAGATTACAAAGAATGTCTATGTTGTTCCTCATAATGGACCATCTACTCTTGATGATATTAAGGAAATAGAACATAATATTAAAGAGAAGGAAGAATTGCTTAGTTTCCTGATTGATTTTGAGATGACAAATGTAATGGGACTTCAGACCGCACATGAGATCTAGGTGAAGCTTGAGGTGTTGTATGAAGGTGATAAACAAGTGAAGGTTGCTAATTTGCAATGTTTAAAAAGAAAGTATGAGACATTGAAGATGGGAGACGATGAGAACATACACTCTTTTATGGCTAAGGTGAATGATCTTTTCCTAGCTATCAGATATGTTGGTGGAACCATTGAGGAAGATGAAATTATTGCTAAGGTGTTGAGATCTTTGCCTTTTAATAATATAAGGTTGTTGCTATTGATGAGATCTAGAGTGTGACTATTATGACAAGATATACGTTGGTTAGAAAGCTTGTTGCATTTGAGCTGAGTGAATTTGGAGAATCACATTGAAAATCTGAGATAGCATTTAGAGCATCTACATTTATATCTGGCAAATAGAAATATGATCCTAATGAGAGTAAAATAACTAGATATGAAAGAGAGAGAGAAGAGATATGGAAGAGAAAGAGAGGGAGTTGGATACACTTGAAGCACTGATTGCCCAAAGATTGCTTAAAGGTGCCAATAAGTATGATAGAAAGTTGCATTTGAAATTTTTCTCTTGTAACAAAATAGGACATTTTTCTTCTAGATTTATGGAGAGAATGGCTAAGTATGATAGGCGTGATAATTTTTATAAGCATGATAGGAATGATAGATATGACAAGCATGAGAATTAAGACAATCCTTACAAGCCTAACTGGAAGTATAGGAATTAGAATAATTGTTATTATGTTGTTGATGAAGGTATTGCAAATGAAGAATCTGAAGGAGATGACGTTGTATTCATTCCCATTAAGGAAGATGGACGTGTCGATTCCACTAGTTGTACTATTGAGGATAAAGCTTTAGCTACTAAAGTTGAAGAGAAATATGAATGGATGATTGACAGTGGTTGTTCATATAATATGACCAGTGATAAAATAAAATTTGCAAGCATGTAAAGATATGATGATGGAATAGTCAGATTTGGAGATGACAAAGCCTATGTGATTTGTGGGAGAGGTTCTACTTTTTTTTATGGAGAGCATAACATTGATGATGTCTTGTATGTTGAAGGTTTGAAGCATAATATTTTGAGTGTTGGATAGATGGTTGATAAGGGTTATGATATACAATTCAAGGATGGTAAATGCAAGATCTTAAATGCCTCTGGTATAGAGATTGCATCTAGAACTAAGACTGAAGGTAACATTTTTCATTTGAATGCTAGTGAGAAAAGTTGTTTGGTTTCTCATATTGATGAGAGTTGTTTATGTTATAGGAGAATGTGTCGTGTAAATTTTGATTTAATGATTAAGATATGTTCTACACATGTTGTTAGAGATTTGCGTAAGATTATTAAGCCTACTAATCCGGTATGTAAGGAATGTTAGTTGGGTAAGCAAACAAGAATTTCTTTCAAAAGAAAATGTACATCTGATGAATTGCTAGATCCTATGCATACTGACCTATGTGGACCTACAAATGTTAGAAGTGTGCAAGGTGATAGATATTTTATGTTGCGAATTGATGATTATTCTAGGATGATGTGGGTTATCTTTTTGAAGGAGAAATCAGAAGCATTTGATAAATACAAGATATTCAAAGATAAGGTTGAGACTGAGTCTGGATTGAAGGTGAAGTATCTGAATCTGATAGAGGTGAATAATTTTGTTCTAGTGAGTTCAATTCATTATGTGAGAAGAATGGGATTAGAATACAATTATCTACTCCTAGAACCCCTCAGCAGAATTGAGTCGTTGAGAGGAAGATCAAAATTGTTTTCGATTTTGCAAGGACTATGCTGATTGATAAGAAAATTTTGAAGATCTATTAGAGAGAAGCTATTAGAATCATTTTTTACACATTCAACAAAGCTCACATCAAAGGTGATACCAATAAGACCCCTTATGAGCTTTGGTTTGGTCATATTCTTATTGTGATATATTTTAGAGTATTTGGTAGCAAATGTTATATTAAAAGAGACGAGGATATAGGAAAGTTTGATGCTAGAAGTGATGAAGGTATTTTCTTGGGATATTCAACAAAGAGCAAGGCCTACTAGTGCTCCAATAAGAGACTGAGAAATATAGTAGAAAGTGAAAATGTGAAGGTGGATTAGAATCTTGGGAAATAGATCAGAGCATGTGGTTATGATTATGGTCAACATAATGTTTTATCCCTTATTATGCTTGAAGAGCCTAAGAAAAATGATCAGGAAGAGATTGTGAATTCATATGTTGCTGGTGAAGGAGTGTAGGAACCTGAAAATCAGAACAATTAGAAGACTCTGAGGTATTTAAGATTGAATCATTCTAAAAATCAAATTATTGGTGATAAAAATAAAAGTGTGATGACTAGAAGAAGGTTAGCTACTAAAGAAGTATGCTTGATTTTTAAAGTTGAACCTAAAGATGTTGCTGAAGCATGTAAAGATGAAAGTTGGATGAGAGCTATGGAAGAAGAACTAGATCAAATTGAAAAGAATAACACTTGGGAACTTGTTCCTAGACCTAAGGATAAGAATTTTATTGATACTAAATGGGTATTCAAAAATAAATTGAATGAAGCTAATGAAGTTGTCAAAAATAAAGCTAGAATAGTCTGCAAAGGGTATACACAACAAGAAGGGATTGATTATGAGGAGACTTTTGCCCTAGTTGCCAGACTTTAAGTTGTTAAATTTTTGCTTTCTTATGCTTCCTATAAAGCAAGGTATATCAGATGGATGTCAAATCTTCCTTTTTGAATGGTGATCTTGAGGAGGAAGTATATATTGAACAACCTGATGGATTTCAATTGTCAGATATTGGAGACATGGTATGTAAGTTGAAGAAAGCTCTTTATGGACTGTAACAAGCTCCTAGAACCCAGTATGCTAGACTAGATAAATACTTGTTGAAATTGGGATTTAGTAAAGGTGATACTGACAACAATCTGTACTCTAAAATAGAAAATTATAACATCCTGATTGTTTAACTCTTTGTTGATGATATAATATTTGGTGGTGATGATAACTTGAGCATGAAGTTTGTTGGTGATATGCCAGAAGGAATTTGAGATGTCTATGATTGGTGAAATGAAATTTTTCTTATATTTGCAGATTGCACAGACTGGAAAAGGTATATTTATATCTAAAACTAACTATGTGAAGGAATTGTTGAAGAAGTTTGGATTAGATGACTCCAAACCGGTTAGAACTCCTATGGTGACTGCTTGTAAATTGTCTAAGAATGATGAATCTCCTAGAGCTAATCAGAGTTTGTACAGATCTATGATTGGTGGACTGTTGTATTTTACTTAGACTAGGTCAGACATTATGAATGTTGTGTGCATGGCTGCTAGATATCAAGTTGATCTAAAAGAGAGTCATGTCATTGCTGTGAAGAGGATATTCAGATACCTGAAGGGAAATATGGACTATGGATTATGGTATCCTAGGATTGATTATTTCATGCTATGTGCCTATATTGATGCTGATTGGGTTGGTGATTTTGATGACTAGAAGAGAACTACCATGTAGAGGATTCTTTTTGGGTAAGAATTTGGTTTCATGGGCTAGCAAGAAACAAGATTCAGTGTCCTTATCTACTGCTGAAATTGAGTACATCGTTGCTTATAGTAATTGCACTCAGGTAATTTGGATGAAGCAAATGTTGAAGGATATTGGAGTTATTTATGATGAGCCTACTATTATATAATGTGATAATTTTGGCACTATCAACATGTCAAAGAATTTGGTGCAACATTCAAATACTAAACATGTGTCAATAAAATATCATTACTTGAGAGAGCAAGTCAGTGAAGAGAAGGTGAAGTTAGAGTGTGTATCTACAAAGGAACAAATAGCTGATATGTTCACTAATCCTTTACCTACAAATACAAATGTCTACTTGAGAGACTAGGGGTATCCACACATCTTGATGAGAACTAGATGCATTAAGTTGCATCAATCCAGTGGATTTCAGAGCCTTGTCTTCTTATCTAGATTGGTGAGTTGGTGTTGCTCCTCGGGTGGAGTAGTTTGTTGATATATTTATATAGTTTTTGGGGAGAGAGTTTGATTTTTTGTTTTGCAAACTTTGGCATTGTTGTCAAAGGGGGAGAGAGATCATGTGAAAAACTTCTTTTTAAGTCTTGATCTTAGGGGGAGTTTGCTAGAGATATCTTCTTTTCTTTGCATTGATTGTTTTTCACATTCATATGTTTCCATCAATACCAAAGGGGGAGATTGTTGGTTATTGTTAGTCATTGTTGCTGCTTGGATATGTTGTTGTCATTGATGTCAACATATTCTCATGATTTTCTCTGGTGATTGTATATTGGGAATATTTTTTAATCCGGTTTCTCGTGTTGGTTTGTTGATCACTGTTTTGTAGAGTCCGGTATATTCTTCGATATATTTTGGTGTGATCATATCTCATGCTATTCTTTTGGGATATTTCTTGGGTTGGTCTTGTGTATCTTCATCTTAGTTGGATTGTGATTTCGTGCTCTGCAAGTTATCTTCCTTTGTGACAATTGTTGATCGGTTGTGTTCTTGAGCTTTCAGACGTTGACCAATGAAGATTTGAAAAGTAGTGTTGGTGCAGTTATTATGGATGATTCCAACGTGCTTGTTGGTGTTTCTTAGTTGTGTACTATTTCTTTTGGCAATCCACATTAATCATTGTATGATTTTTAGGTGGTTTCTATCAACCGGTGATGATTTGCGTGTTATGCAGTATTTCTGGTGGTGTAGCATGTTGTGGTTGATCTTGGCGTGATTTTCGGTGGAGTTGTGCATTTGGGAATTTGATTCAGGACCATGTTATGCTATATAAACTATTATATTAGTCTAGTGGTTGATCTTTGTATTGTGTGATATAATTTTATAATGGAGGGTTGGGGGTTTAGCCAACCTTGTTATCAAGGTTGATGAACTATATATATAGGTGATATAGTCATGTAGTTTGTGTGTTGATGTTGTGTCTACATTATTAGAGAGAGGTTTGTGTGTGAACAAGTGATTTATCCTTCAGTCTTGAGTTTTTTATGAGATTGGTGTTGCAGGGGAAAAATCAGTGCTTAACTGGAACTGTTGGAGATGTTATTCTTTTAGTTCATTTCTTCTAGATTGCAGTTAGAATCTTATTGTAAGCCAGTGAGACTTCCCTAATGGTTGTAGCCTTCCGGGCCATTATATTTGAGCAGTGAGATCTAGTCCATGTGCCTAAATGCATGTGCATTCCTCATTGTAATATTTTCACATACTATTGCAGAGTGTCATCTTACTGTGGGTAGGTTCTCAGCATGCTTTTTCCCTTAACTATATTTTCCACATCAAAATATTTTGTGTTGTGTGTTGTGCAGTTAATTTTTGTATCTGTCTTATTCTTGTAGTTTATCATATCTATGTTTTGTGGTTAAGTTTGTTATTTTAGTGAAGATTGATTCACCCCACCCCCCCACCCTCTCAGTCTTCCCTCTTGGTTGCTGCTAACAAATGGAGGTATACCGGGATAAAGGAAACAAACTCTATGTTAAACCCAAGGTAGGACTGAGAGGGAGGGGTAAATCAGTCCAAACAAAGAATTAATGCAACACATAAATAATTAATCAACAACACATCCAACAAATGAAAAGAAATATTTTCTATGTGGAAAACCCAAACAAGGAAATCCAAGGTGAGCACTTGCCCACAAAAATATACACTATGTATATTAGATTACAATTTAAAAAGAGCTCACTACTCCGAACTTGCAAACTAAGGTTCACTTGTCTTGGGGAAAGATACAAAAGAGGACTTGCAAATCCTAAAGCTAATTGCAACAATGCAAGATACAAAAATGATCTAAAAAGAAGGATATCCATATCATGAATTTTTCCTTGAACTTTGTATCAAGTGACCAACATCACCACACTCAACTTAGATCTCAAGTGTCAACAAATTTTCTCATATCTCTGTTGCGGTCTAAACATAGCTTGCATATCATTCAAACATAACTCGTCTTCTTTGCTCTTCACTAAATTTTGCACACTTCCTTTCTCAATCTCTAAAATTCTCTTCCCACTCTCATAGTTCTACTCACCTTCCACACTCAACTCAATCATGTACACATTCATTATATACAAGATAGATCATCAAATATTGGACCAAGTTGTCTTGAAATAAAATATACCTTCTAGATAAAAATCACACACATTGATCCACTCCAAGTAAAATAGGGGACCTAAACACATCTTCCAAAGATTAATTCATCGATCTGGAATCACCAGAACATAACAAACAACATATCAACATGCTATGCATCAATAAAAGCAATTAACGATCAAATCATATTCTCCAATGTAAATAACTTAAATCTGGATCTCCACACATGATGGTGAGACCCATAACATATCAAACAATATGTCACAAATCATTTCTAGACCCAAGTATAGGTCCAACATATAATATCACAACCAACTATGAACAATGCCACAACATTAGGAGAACACAACAATATTTTTGGACTACAATGTAGAACACAAGATGCCACTAAGAGGGGGGTAAATCAATGGTTTCCAATCTTAACCCTTTTAATCCTAAATGTGAATACTAGTTAACTTATCAAATACCAAGAAGACATACCAATGAGACAAGGGAAGAGAACAGTATGTAGGCACACACAAGGATATATCACACAACACCAGATATACAAGAAGAACCCAATATGGGAAAAACCTCGGTGAGAAATGTTGTTGGAGTCTACTACTCCAATCCAACCTCAAAAATAAAATTGAATACAAAGTTTAGGGAACCAACCCAAGTAGCACCAACCCTTAATGATTTAGGGCACCAACCCTTAACTATTTAGCAAACCCTGCACCGAGCATCAACTCAGTGATTACAATGAAAGTTATCAAAATAATAGTAATAACCCAATTAAAAATGAGTTTTGTAATGTCTGTAAATAATCTCTCTTCTGGTTCACCTCTTCTCTTCATGTTCAACCCTTCTCTATTCTCTATCGGTTCTCTACTAACCCTCTTTGTCTCTTCCTCTACTCACTGCTATTGCCTTACTGGTTAGATCCTCAACAGTTTGATTCACTAATTCTACTTTACCAATTGAACCTCTTTCTCTCACCCTACCTCTAAACTCTGCTTCCACCTTGTCAGATTTCCTTTCTTTCTTTGTCCCTTACCAGTAAAGTCTTTGTCAGTATAATAGATAGTTATACTCTGTAGCTACTTTACCCTCTGCTTCCTCCCACTGGTTCAAACACTACTAGTACACTTTTGATAACTCTGTGACAGCTCACAGTGACTCTGTTTCTTACTGGTCAAGCTCCTCTTACCGGTTAAACCCTTCTTCCAGGTCTGTCATGCACTTAGTCACTTCAATGTTCTTCAATGAACCCTTTGTTTGATTAACTCTTTGCTATACTCTCACACTCTAATATTCAATATCTGGCAACATCAATCATCTTCAATCTTTTGTTTGCATATTTATGTACAAGCATTCCCGCCAAGCTTCAAACTTAGCGCGCTAGGGTATTCTCTTACCAACCATGAACCGTATCAAATCATATCTAATCTGCTTGGGGATTGACAACCTACAACAAAATAGATAACACATCATCTTCTGATCCTTCATGTGCATGTTCACTATACTTAGCAATCTGCAACCTGTTTGTCGACCTTGACCTTGTCAATCACCATAAATGATCCTGCAGTTGCCTTCACCAAATCCAATCTGCATCCACATAGCCTACATCGATTATCACACCACAGATCTTCATCTTTTGGTCTTCCTTGAGCCACATCCTCTTGCACCTAGCCAATGATTTTTGTAGTTGATATTAATGCACTCAATAGACAACTACATCACTGACACACTCTTCACTAACCACTGTACATTAGCCACTTGGATCCTACATGTCATCTTCATCAGCATCCACCTCAGATCAATCCACTATGTCGATTTAGACTCAATCACCAACTAAACACATAGTATTGGTATTCAATCTATACTACTGGTCTTCTTACCCTACCGGTCATACAACAACCGGTTAACTTTTGAGCCAAACTCTTCTCTATTCTGCTAGTTTCATCACCTTAGCCCAGTCATCAAACTTCCCAACTTACAACAAGTATCTAAGGTGAGTCACTATGTTCATCTCTTTTGTACTTTGTTGCATACCAGTAGCCCTATTTACCGGTTAACAATGCTCCTACCTACATACCAATAGTCTGTAGTCTTCAACTATCTCCAACTGTTATACATCAATCTCCTCATGCATCCTGGTTGACATACATACTGATTGACACTAACATGTCAACAGTCTCCAATGCACACTTTTTATCATATCGGTGGCGTGACAACATAGACATCAATCATCAATAGGCATCCTTGTTGATATCAACATATTAGTAACTTCATGTCTGCAAATGCTAAATCTTACCTTCATCTTCATTTGACCGGTTCTCCTCTCAACCAATTTGCCAGGGTGGCAACCTCATCACTTCATACTCTTCCTTATTCTATCTTGGTAGCTCATCATACTTTCCCTTGTTGATCTGGTGCACATCTCAGATTTCATATGCTGGAGGATTCCTCATGTTCCACTTTGGTCATTCGGTCTAAGCTTTCAATCACCTTCCTTTAACTTGTCTGTCTTATCCCATAGCATTATCACTTACCGGTGGGAGTAGATAAACCATTGAACAAAACATGCTAATCACCCGGTGAGAGTGGATCCTTGTCACCTGCTGACAAATAAATGGTGGGAACTGGTTGTCAATACATTTCTCTTTGCTTTCTGTATTGCACCAACATGACTTCCCTATTTGAGAAGATACATCTTCAACCAGACATATAACCCAATAGACATCCCCTTTGTCTATCCTACTAACTTGCAGCAACATAGTTTCTATCAGTCTTCTCTTCATCTTGTGACAACATCTTTATCTGGTGGGAGTCCTGTTGTTTCACATCTTGCATACCATTTGTACTACATATTCTTCATAAGTTCAACCTTTCTTTCTTACCGGTCATATGCTTACCAGTTGGCAACAACACACTTCCAACATATCACTCATCGGTTGGCATTTTCATAATGCCAACTATCTCCAATGTCAACTCACTGGTTAACACCAACTTATGTCTCCAACACTAACTTGTATACGGGTGACTCCAATGACCGGTTGACATCCCATACTTATCAGTGACAGGATATATCAGTAACATGCTATACTAGTTGACATCAATGACAACACAATGCCAACAATCTCCCCTTTGGGCATTGATGTCAACACATGTAATATCTGGTATACTACTAGTTTTCTCTCCCCCTTTGACAACAATGACAAAGGAGAGTGACAGAGCTTTCTACCAGTCGCTTCTCCCCCTTTGACCATTATACTCTTCATCCTCTCATCCAACAACAATTGAGATATAGGGCTCAAATACCAACTGATACCAATTTCTCTTCTACCAAATGTATATACCAATCTGATACTAAACCGATACCTCTGATATGATTATGAAATGTGTGTCAATGAATTTGACTTAGTTGTCAGTCAGACTACATCATCTTCCCCTTTTCTATGTAGGAAGTTATTCTGACATCAATTTTCTAACACTATTACTGATACCAAGTGTAAATTTTCTCCCTTGTTGCAGGCTACTCTCTCAATACACTAGACTACTGTTCCTTTCACCCGGTGGTCCACTTGTGATTTCAAATAAGTACAAATTGAGTAGACATTGAAAGAAATCACAACTAGGAAGTGATGAGCACTTCCCAATGTCTCAAACCTACCAGTACAACAACATAGACACTTGATCTCTCCCTGTATCCAACATATAGTTTAAAATTCAAGTGATGTAAATTTTTGAGCTCCCCCTGAACCATATATCTAAGGTCTTCTTTTCCTAGCTGATGTTAAACTGGAGCTCCTCATTTGAGATGAGTATATGTGGTCTACTGATGGTCTTCCACTTCCATGATATCCATCACAACTTGTGACATGATCTTACATGACGACAATGATAAATAACATCAATCATCATGTCAACTACCAAACCGATTAAATCATAATGGTATATGCATATAGGTGTGTAGGGGAAAAAGTGAGACTAGGTATAGAAACCCTAATCCCACTCTCATGCACACTCATGGAATATCAAAGAGCCTAGGGAGGTGACACACTTCGGGCTACTTCTTGTGTGGAAGAGAGAGTTGACGATCACCTCTTAGGTTTTCTATTCCCTTAATGTAAATGAGAGAGAGGAATGAATCAAAATGCAATCTAACCTAGAATGCAAGTAAGCAAGAAAATCCTAATATTGAAATGAAGATCAGAGGACAATTTATACAAAACTGAAAAAGTATAGATTAGGAAGAAAAATCAGAGGTACACCTATATCTGAAATCTGAGAAAAAATTTATGGGACCAAGGTGCCACACCACTATCCTGATTCTACAAGTTTGGAGCTGTAGCTGACAAGGTGAGTTCTGAGGCCTGCAAGACACTATTATGTCAAATCCTGCCGACAGAGGGAAGGACTAAGGCACCACACCCCTATCCTTGGGATTTCTGGTGAAAACTACACTCAAGAACTGTCTTTGTGCGCTCCTCTGGTCCTAAAACTTTCGGTGACGCTTGTATTCAAACCTGTATCTGAATCTGAAAAATAGGGATTTGGGTGGATATATGGGGTTTGGCCTTAGTTAAACCCCTGTGTTGGTGATTTCCACCTCCACAAATAGCTGATAATGTACTGAAAATGTGTGTGCAATAACCTTGTGTGTGTGCAAGATCGTAAGATGAAAGCAAACAAACTAGAGCAACCCTAAATAGTAAACCCTAATTGCTTATAATTGAAAAAGTAAATTCTCTAAATCCATGATGCAAAGTGATATAAAGCATGAATATGAATCAAAATGAAGCTTCTGTGAGGACATGAAAACAACATGAAACCACACCTAACCCCAAGGGAGAGGTACAAGCCAATCTTCAGTCGATGATCTCCTATTGATCTCCTACATCTTCAAAAGCCCCAAACTGATGAAATGATGGTTGATGAATGAATGTTGAATTTTGTTGATGACTTCAAAGATCTACTCTTTCACTGCAAAGAAGTCTCTTTATGCTCCAAAAACCTGCTCTTAGATTCTTAGACGAAGACCCCTTCAAATGAAGAAAGAGAGCTCTTAAGTATGAAACCCTAGATCTTAATTTTGCCTTTAGGCCGACCTAGGATTTGAATTCCCTTCCAATCCTTTGGGATTAAGCATTATTATATCATACAATTATGCTCCCAAAATTTCAAGAAAAAATCTGAGGACCATGTGCATTTTCGTCACTGTCCAACCAACTTTTCACCAAATTTTTGGGGTTGTTGGATATGATGATATTAGAGTGCATCCAATGTTACAGCTGATTTCGAGATGTTTTGATATGAGAAATCAGGCCTTAAAGGTTGAAATAAGACATAATTAGGGTTTATGATTAAATGATTCATTCGAGGCATAAAGTGAAAAGGGGCACGCTTAGGGTAAAGAGCCCAACATTATAACATGTAAAGTGATGAAACATGACTTTAGATTTAAAAATAAATAAATTAAATACTTAAAGGGGAATTAGAGATGCAAGATGTAGGAAACCCTAAGGCAGGTGCTAACCTAAGTGTGAAATTGTACCACCCTATCAAGGGTGTAAAATTTATGACACTACATTTATCCCCCACTTTGACGGTCATATGACACTACATGCATATGCAAGCTAAAGTATAGAAAAGTAAACATCATTTGAAGAAGGATATATCTATAAGTTGTCGGATGAAGCTCCCAGCAGTATTTGCATTACACAATTAGGAACCGCACAAAAAATCACCTAATTCTTACTAGGGAAGGTGAGTAAATTTGTGGGTAGCTATATGCCCCCCTATTTCGGCTTGCTAATTAGTGAGATGAAACATGGTATCATGTTTACCACAGCAAATTGTGATAAATATTTTGATGAAGAAAGTTCACAAGAAGGTTTGATTATTCATCCAAGCATGTTATGGAACTAATATAAAGCAAGAGGGCGAACTTACGATTCCAATGCCATTGACAGTGTGAGAATCGGAGCTCCCTAGCTCAAGATATGAGAGATTGAAGGAAAAGTATAGAAATTAGGATTTTTAACTTAAAATCATAAAACAAAAAAAGTGCATAACTAATAAATATGAAAGTGACACCTTCATTTGTCACTTTTTAACTTTTGGCACTATTCACTGCAGAGGAGCCCACCTATTATCCAACATACCTTGATGTCGACCTGAGTGACCTATGCAGATGGAGATCTTGCACCAATCCAGAATCGTCGACCAACCACTCAACAAGGTGAGTTGACCTTCCATTGACTCCATTTGACTTTTTCATTCTTTCATTGATTTCAAGATTGTGATTTCATCGTCAATACCAGGTATGTGCCCCCTGTTCGAGCACCTAAGGGTCCTAAGGCGCCATGGTCCCAATGGGGCACCTTGATCCTTCTAGGGGGCCCTAGTTCCACCTAGGTGACTTGGTCCTAGTAGGGTGCCCTAGTCCTAGTAGGGAACCCTAGTCCACTCAGGACGCCCTGGTCCCTATCTGTGGTGACCACTGGCGACACGGGATCAAGTGATTGAATGTTGGAATAGATAGAATGAATACTTTGATTAGATGATAATGATGACAATCGCTTACTGATGATAGAATGTTTTTCTTTTACAGACACTACCATACATCCATGAGAATACTTCTGGGCTCACCTTTCGAAGCCTTCAAAAGCAGATCCCAAGGCTAACATCGGGGGAGAGGGAGTTGTTGCGTACGGTGGGCTTGTGGTATGTGATGACCATGTCGGCCATCAGATTCCATTCTATGATGATTATGGAATTGATGGAGAGGTGGAATGCAGACACCTCGACATTCATGTTGCCTATGGGGGAGATGACGGTCACCCTCGAGGATGTATATTGCATCTTGCACCTTCCCATCAGGGGGGACACTGTGAGATATCAATTCGACTGCACTGAGGAGGATTATAAGAGAGAGAAGGTATATGTTTTACGGAGAGTGATGCTCAGTGAGACGAGAGGCCGTATCAAGGTCAGATGGATCCTACAACTAACAGACGAAGTTCCATTGTTGAGGGAATTGATGATAGCTACCATCGCATTGGTTGTACGCCCTAATGGGCGCAACACACACATGCACAAAGGCCTCATGTACACTATCTGAGCGATGGAGAGACACAGGAGAGTATACTCTTGGGGTCAGAGCATGCTTGCACATCTCTATCATGACCTTGGGGAGTATGTATTAAGACAAGGATGCAGCCTGATGAGATGCACACTACTATAGGTGTGGATTTTTTAGGACATTACTTGTACTAGGCCCACTGGAGTCCCTATAGATTTAGTCTTAGACAAGCCTAGGGTATTTTCTTATCCACTAATCTATGAGTGGTGATTTGGCGATCTCCTACATTGGAGATTGATCTTAGACAGATTGACAACAGGCGGAATCATATGGAGAACCTACCTTAGGATGTACATGTGGGCAGGGATACACAGGCAGATGTTCTACTAGAGGGACGATACAACCACATAGTCATTCCCTTCTACTTCGACTGAGTTTGGAGATAGTTTGGGTTCGATCAATGTGTTCCTACTTATGTGCCAATGTATATCTATCATTCTCACGCGATGTTGAGGCTCGGAGCCATTCCTATGCCCACTAGTGATGAGATCGATATCACGGATTTAGACGGGTCAAATCAAGATGTTGCGACAGACTACAGAGACTATGTGGGCACACACTGATGGTTCATCACATGGTAGGGGAGGACATATCCTAGAGCCATATTCACAATATATTTCCCTGGAGGGAACCCCAGACTATGGAGATAGATGGGTGATGGAGGAGGACCCGATACATCCGAGGAGGGCTCGGATAATCAGGTTGATGATGGAGGAGAGCAGGAGGTAGGTGCAGATGGAGATGATCCTGATACTGGAGAGGGAGATCAAGATGGAGATGATGATGAGGATGACGAGGAGAAAGAGGAGGAGGATGACAAGGAGGTAGATGATGAGGAGGACGAGGATGAGGATGAGGACGAGGACAAGGATGAGGATGAGGAGTTGGATGAATCAGATGCAGTTCCTCGTCACTCCAGGGATGACACCATAGCACTAGATCCATCGAACATCCCATCATAGGCAGACAAGGACCCTATAAGGGTCCTGATTCTAGTCCCCATTGGCCCATGCACATTGTACAAAGACAGTATGAGCGCAGAGAGCCTAGAGGGTCCCAGTCCCAGGCGGTCTCTGTCCACGATCCCTACTAGCAAGAGAGAGATCTAGGTAAGGTGTTTAATTTATGTATCATATTAGTTTTAGATTTGATGATATAAAATGTTACTCATGAAAATCCCCTCTCTTTTCCCTACAACTACTATCCAGGAGTGGTGCTCTCTCATTCAGATGGCTATGATAGAACTCATCATGACCGCATACATTCCTAGTTCCTCACAAATAGCGCATAGATCACAAAGGAGTTAAGGACACCATGAGGATCTATTCACGCCTCTTCGGATGGAGATGGAGGTCCTATGAGAGAGATTATAGTGGATAGAGTGTGATCTAGTAGTGTTGTAGACAAAGGCAGCCACATATCATGGGATTATAATGGAGAGGGATCGCAAGAGCTCCTCGCGGTCTGTCTCGTGATACATACCCATGGGCTCACCTCCATGACTAGATCAGGAGGGAACATCTAGTCACCATCCTCCAGCTACTAATCCTAGGGATAGGAGATGATCTTACTATGTCATGAGACATTTTTGTTGATGTATATGTTATAAGACTGATGTATATGTATTGATTCATTCTCATCAAACATGCTATTTTAATACTTAAACAATGTATGCATTTATTTAGATCAAAAGTAGCACATTTGGTGGTGAACATGTATGTCTAATTTAATTCCCATGTGATTGATTTCTCAATGCTTCTTGATTAAATTGATACATGTGTGATTTAATTAAATAACTAATATTTAATTAAATGCTACTTTGTTGATGTAGAAGATAAATGTGTGAAGCTTAAGAACTATATGACTAATGTGGTTTAATTTACTCTAATTAAACACAACATGATATAATCCAACTTAACACATAGGAAATTGTATAATATGCTAGCACATATAAAATATAAATCTTTTACAATTTGCATAAATGAATCCAAGACAAACAATAAAGTAAAGAAACATGCTTGTCAAGAATGAAGTAATGTAGACTAAATAATATCATTCAATACCACATACTTTAATGAAGATATGCTAACACATTATCCAATTTAGAAGAAAGAACAGGTACAAAGAGAGAGAAGATAAACTAGAAAGAGAGAAAGAGTGAGAGAAAGAAAGAGAAAGAGGCTAGGCATGATATCTACGAAGGTGCATAGAATTTATAGGTTCCTTGAGAGGCATATCTTCCACATCTGCTATCCTATAAGCACCTAATCCATAGACCTCGATAACGATGTATGGTCCAAGCCAATTAGGGCTGAATTTTCCTTTCTCCCCGGGTAAAGCATGCACATTACATTGATTCTCATAAAGCACTAGATCACCTACCGAGAAGGAACGTAGAATAACTTTATAATTATAGCTCCTTTGTAAAGTTTTATGACATGCTTGAATATGATCGAGAGCGTTTATATGCCATTCACCAAGAATTTCAAGTTGTTGAAGTCTTTGTTCTTTATAAGAATCATTATCCATTATACTCCTAAGAGAAACGATCAAAGAAGGAATTTCTAACTCCAAAGGCATAATGGCATCAACACCATAAACAAGATTATAAGAAGTACAACCCGTAGAAACATGTACACTTGTCTGATAGGCCCAAAGAGAATAGGTTAATTGAATATACCAATCCTTACCATTCTTGTTTACTGTCTTTCAAAGAATCTATTCAATTATCCTATTCGAAGACTTAGCTTGACCATTTGATTGAGGGTAATAAGGTGTACAAAATTTATGTTGAATATGATATTTCTTGAGAAACTTCTTCATAGCCTTATTTTTAAATGACGTTCCATTATCGGAAACTAAGGTGGAAGGTATTCCAAATCGAGAAATGATGTTTTCAAAAATGAAGTGATAAATTACTTCAGCAGTAGTGGATCGAAGAGGAACAACTTCCACCCACTTCATAAAGTAATCAGTTTCAGTTATGATGAAGGTATGTCCTTGAGATGAAGGAGGAGATATTTTACCACCAAGATCCAAACCCCATCTAGAAAAGGGCCAAGATGCTACTTGAGATCAAAGCTCTTGGGCAGGGGCATGGATCAAATTGCTATGTGCTGACACTAATGACATTTCTTAACAAACGCAAAGGAATCCTTTTCCATGGTTTGCCAATAATATCCCATTTGGAACAACCTCTGAACTAAGGATCTACCCCCAAAATCCCCTCCACAAGCACCTAAATGTGCTTCCTCAAGGACAATAGGGATTTTGGTTTTGTTGAGACAATGGAGGAGAACACCATTATAACCCCTCTTATAAAGAACATTAGAAAGGATAATGTATCCAGCGGCCAACTTGTAAATCCTAGCCATAGTATTCTTTTTTGAAGGGTCGGGAAAGGTACCATCATTCAAATATCTCACAATATGCGAGTACCATTCATCAAAATCTATAATGCAACAATATGCCACATCGCTAGGATTATCAGCAATAGCCGAGGTAGTGAGGCTATGAATAGTGAATTTAAGATCTACTAGGGGATTCTCTAAAGATATAAAATAGGTTGCACATGCCATTGCATCAGCATGTCGATTATATTTTTTAGGAACAAGCTTCATTGTATAAGATTCAAATTTCTGTAACAAGGATACAACTAGAACTCTATATGGTGATAATTTATCTTTCTTAGCTTTATAAACTCCTGTCACTTGTCTTATGATTAGTTGAGAATATCCATAGATATGTAGATGTTTTATATTTACTGCTAAGGATTCTTTAATTCCTTCTATAAGAGTCTCATATTCAGTAATATTGTTGGCACACAAGAAATTAAGATGATATGATAAAGGGATAGGTTTCTTTTTAGGAGAAATTAAGACCACTCCTACCCCTAATCTTGTACAACATCTAGAGCCATCAAAGTACAATTCCCAAGACTCGTGAATCTCAATAGAGAAAATATACTCATCGGGAAAGGACTTCAGATTAGGTATAGAAAAGGGTGAAGGGGCCTCAACTAAGTGGTCAGTCAACGCTTGACCCTTTATTGCCTTTTGCGAGACAAACTTAAGGTCAAACTCAGTCAACATCATAACCCACTTAGCTAAGCATCTAGAGAGGTCAGACTTAGAGAAAAGATGCTTGAGAGGGTCAAACTTAATGATAACATGGACTTCAGCATTCAAAAGGTAATGCCTTAACTTTTGGGTTGCAAAGACCAAAGCAAGGCACTACCTTTCTATTGTTAAATGTTAGAGTTCGTAATCAAGTAAAGTGCGGCTTATATAATAAACTGGACATTCTCTACCATCCTTATCACGTTGTGCTAGCAAGGCTACAAGAGCATGAAGGGAAGCAACTATGTATAACATAATAGGCTTAGTAGGATCAACAAGTCGAAGAATAGGAGGATTGGTCAAATAGGATTTTAGGTCTTCACAAGCTTGATGACAATCCTCATTCCATTGCAAAATAGTATTATTTTTAAGAAATTGAGTAAAAGGAAAGGTATGATCCGCAAGTTGAGAAATAAACCTACAAATAGCCTAGATCTTTCTGTTGGGATCCAAGAACACTGAGAGGGGGGGTGAATCAGTGTTTTGTCAGTAAGATAAGATTTTATCATTTTATACCATACACATATAGACTGGTAAACAAATAAACATATAACTTGAAGTGAATAAACCATCCACATTAATGAAAACCATAACACATAGAATTTATATGTGGAAAACCTCAAAGAGGAAAAACCACGGTGGGATTTGTGACCCATAATATCAGTTCACTGGCCATATGAAAGATATTACATATAATGGGGGTCTGGACATGCAGGAAGGCACATTTCTCATCACTAAGGAGTCTCACTGACTACAAGCTTCTGCTGAAGTAAAATAATGAAAATGAACTTACAAAATGCATCCGCTATGCCAAATAGAGTTATGGTTCTAGCTCTGCTCTGTACCAGTTCATAAACCTTGAACACTACTACCGATATCACCTTCCCTCCAAGAATGTCTTACAAAGCATTTATAGAACATTGCACGATACAATATTCGCATACAAATGATCTTCACATTTCACAATCCACATCCACAAGTTCTATCCTCACATAAATCATGATATTTCATAATGACCTAACACACTGACCTATATACCCATTACAAACAATATGCCTTATGTCGGCTTACAATACATTACAAAAGATATTCAATGTTGGCTTTGACAATAATTACAAAATGATTTTCTAAATAATTCTTCCTTGATGTCAGTTTCCTTGAAGTACTTGATGCCGATGTCGATGTCGGTGCCTATGCAATCCTGGATACTCCAATGCTAGTGTTTATCGGTAAATGCCTCCTAATGCCAGTATATGAATTTCATATGATCTTGTTGCCATCAATGACAACAAAATGAATCCAATGAGTGTCAATTGCCAACAATCTCCCCCTTTGGCATTGATGGCAACACTCATGTGAAAAATGGATTCCTTGTCGGTTCAACTGAAATATTCCCCCCCTAAGCAATACACTCCTTCTGATATTCTGATGTCCTTCCCATATGTTCCTGTTTGATATTTTTCTAATATTTTTCACATATATATACTCCCCCTTTGGCATCAATGCCAAAGACTGGTGAAAGAATTAAAAGAATTCAGAACAAAAGAATGAATAAATACTGTTTTTTTTACCAGAGCTTGACTAACTTTAAAATTTCTGGGTAAGCCTTATCCAACAACTATAGGTATGTATCCCAGCTGGTTGTGAAAGTTTCAGATATGGATGCTAGTCCACTTAGTAAGTGTGCCAGTGTTTCCTTCTCTTTGAATTTTGTCGGTGTGGGTTTAGCAATCATGTCCATACACTCTCTTTTATGTACACCTAGTGAATCCAATCTGGGACTCACCAATCCTCTAAGACTCCTTGCTCTCCAAATGATTTTATCTCTCTCCTTCTCAAAAGAAAAAAATTGGTTCTCCAAGGAAAAAATTTGTCCATCAACACATGTTGTTAGTGAGGTTAATCCATCAAAAGAATTAGCAATGCTAGCTACCTTATCATGTAATTCCTTTAATATGCTATCTACATTTGTTGTAAGAATTTCTATGTTACAACAGACCCTATAGATATTTGTACATTGTTTTGAACAATTCTCAATAAGATTGAGTTTAGCTTCAATTTTCTTTTTCTTTGTTTCAATGATCTTGTCAAAGGCGGATTTCTTAGCCACAGTAAATCTTTCTAATGCCTGTCGGTCTGATATTTGCTACAGTGATTGAAAATTGTTAGATATGTGCTCTATTAGTGTTTTAAGCTTGTCGGAAGGGCTTGGTTCATTCTCAATCTGACAATCAAGGATTAATTTATGAAACGTTGTAACTGGTTGATCTATTATTCCCTTATCAGTAATCCCTCCTTTAATAGTTTATGAGTATCCATCATCATTAACTCAGTTGGACTCATCTAAGTGACTGATTTCTTCTCAACTTGAGAAGTGTCAATTGCCAAAACCTTTGCTGGGGAATCAACATGAACTATCGGTGTAGACTCAATTCCCTTTACCTTATCTTCTTTATCACCGGTGGCTTCGCCACTTGGTGCAATGTCAATTACTATCGATGGAGTATTATCCACAATATTCATAGTATCATGTACATTGCCTTGCTCAAAAATAGTTTGTGCCGGTATAGACTCTACACTTTCCTTTATTGTCGGTTGTGTCTGTATATCTATAGTTATCATCGATTTAGTCAAAATTGGAGTTGAACTTCCCAAAATATCTTTCCCTTTTGATTTATCTATAATGGTGGAAGTTATTGCCTTAACAAACTCTTCATGAGATGTAAGAAAGTCTGGATTCTTCTGGAAGAATTTTGTCCAACCCTCACTGGTCTCATTTATCACCTCATTAACTCTGCCCATCATTAGAATTATTTGTCGGTGTTTACTACTAAAAACTATCCTATTAGCAACATCAATTCACTCCTCAAAATTATATTTTGTATCATTCCTCAACATCTGATATGCAACATGAATTCAAGAACTAGCAATAGAATTCAATCAGGTAGATTGAGTTACCTTATAACCTATTATCATGCTTGCAAATTTCACATCAGTGTCGGTGATTGTGCTGATCCTCATTGATCTACTATCATGAGTTTCACCGGTGAGTTTCTCAACCTCATTGTTGGAAATTTTCTTGCCAAGTTCTTGTCCAACTTTGGGTAAGCCAATGACTACTTGAATAGCCTCCTTGGTGATCATGTAAGGCCAATCCAACTAGATGAACTCGTTGTGAACCCTTCTTAGAATGTATCTAATGATCTTATCTTTGAATTCTGGTATGTACAGAATACTGATTAACCCTAGATCCTCAATTGCTTTGTATTATGGCTTGATGGTTTCGAAGCTACCTAGTATCATGAATTGATACATGCCTTTGATTTCCTCTATGCCTAGATCCTCTAGGGTGCAGTGGATGTATGCCCTCACATATTTAACATACATCACGCCTTCAGGAACCCTAGAAAATTCTCCCATAGAGTCTTCTTTCTTAGAAATCAAGGGAACCTCCTTGAATATGGGCCTCAGCCTATCCTTAACTTCGACAATGGTTGGATTTGCAATAAAAGTAGGAGCTGGAGATCCAGATGCCATTTTCGAAGAATACCTGAAAGTGAACACCGGTGGAAGATTGAGTGCTTCTCAGATAACTGCTCGAAATCCTTTTAGAATGCCTTTGCTCACTCTTAATTCGCTTGAAATTTGCTTTTACTTCACTCTGAATGCTTGAATGTAGGGTGAGTGAAAATGAATCCACTTTCCCCTTTTTATCAGCGAATAAACCCTAATCTCTCTTTGTCATAAATGCTTCATGAACTACCCTACCGGATGCTGGTTTCACAATCTTATGCCGGGTGAACCTTCAACAATGATGAACTCAAATCTCCATATCTCTTCTAATTTCATCTAGGGGAATATGCAAGATTTGCAATGAATTTTCCAACCCCTAAGGCCTCTGCCTCAGTTATCGATGGAATTTCCTGCTAGTGCAGGAATGCTCTGTTCTACCGATGGAGTTACCGGTGTTGTTGCATTTCCACTTGGTTCTTCATATTTTCTAACCCATCTCTTGGTATGATCTTGTTGTATTTCATCTACCTTGTGCTTTCCTTTCTCATTATCTTTATCATTGACAATCGATTGAGTCTTGCTTCTGCAGTACTTAGCAATATGACCTATTTTGTTGCATGCATAACATGTAAAATTATTCTTTTGAATTGCTTTGGCATATTCGGTGTCATTCCTTGACCTACAATGATTAGCAAAATTTCTAAACTTTCCACATGCATGACATTTAACATTCATTCTGCAATCTTTTGACTTATGACCATATTTCTTATAATTTGTGCATTGACCAAGATCAGAATTGTAGTTTTGATTTGCTCCATTTCTACATTGTTTAGCCATATGCCCAAATTTCTTGCAAACAAAACATCTACCATTCAATTTATAAGCATTATATTGCCTTATCGATTTCCTCTATTCTGATGAGTTCTATACACGGGTTGTCTGATCTGTAGTACCAAAGCTTTGACCTTGTACAAATCCAATTCCTCTAGAATCATCACTATGCCTTTATCCTTTCAACAAGTCATCCAATTGTGCAACACTGATCCTAAAATTTTCTTTGTACTCACTTGCAGTAGTCAGATCATCCCTCAAAGTTATTACTTGTCTTTCAATTTCTTGTTCATTATTCCGGGATTGCACCAAACTAGTTTTCAGCATATCATTCTCATGAGCCAATCTATCACATTCCTCAGATTTATTCTTCGGAGACGCAGCAAGATTTTCTTCCTTCTTCTTTCTATCTTCAATATCCTTAGACATCCTCATAGTCAGGCCTTGTATTTCATTTTGCATGACCATGTTTGCTTGACTCAGTTTCTGACATTGTTCCTTGAGAGCATTATCATCATCTTGTTTTTGCAATACTTCCTTCCTTCTAGCTTGAGTTGATGATAACCTTTCTTGTAGGACAAGAATGAATTCATTTGCAGAATTCAATTCATCTTGCAGTTTCAAGTTCTTCATCCTTTCAGCATCATAATCCTCAAGAGCCATCTCAAGTTGCTTTTCCATAGCCATGTTCAAAGATTCTGATTTCAGGATCTTTCTCAAGTTGTTAAACTTCTTTCGAGGTACCAGGCTCTAATACCAATTGTTGGGATCCAAGAACACTAAGAGGGGGGGGGGGGGTGAAACAGTGTTTTGTCGATAAGATAAGCTTTTATCCTTTTATACCATACACATATAAATCGGTAAACAAATAAATATATAACTTGAAGCAAATAAAACATCCACATGAATGAACATCATAACACATAGAATTTATACGTGGAAAACCTCAAAGAGGAAAAACCACGGTGGGATTTGTGACCCACAATATCAGTTCACTAACCATATGAAAGATATTACATATAATGGGGGATTGCACATGCAGGAAGGCACACTTCCTAGAGCACACTACTCATCACTAAAGAGTCTCCCTAACTACAAGCTTCTGCTGAAGTAAAACAATGAAAATGAACTCACAAAATGCATCTGCTATGCCAAATAGAGTTCCGATTATAGCTCTTCTCTGTACCGGTTCATAAACCCTGAACACTACTACCAGTATCACCTTCCCTCCAAGAATGTCTTACAAAACATTTGCAAATCATTGCATGATACAATATTCACATACAAATGATCTTCGCATTTCACAATCCACATCCACAAGTTCTATCCTCGCATAAATCATGATATATCATAATGACCTAACACACTGACCTATATACCCATTACAAACAATATGCCTTATGTCGGCTTACAATACATTACAAAAGATATTCAATGTCGGCTTTGACAATAATTACAAAATGATTTTCTAAATAATTCTTCCTTGATGTCGGCTTCCTTGAAGTACTTGATGCCGGTGTCAGTGCCTATGTAATCCTGGATACTCCAATGCCGATAAATGCCTCCTAATGCCAGTATATGACTTCCATCTGATCTCGTTGCCATCAATGACAACAAAATGAATCCGATGAGTGTCAATTACCAACACTTTCCCTACAAACTCTTTAGTTGGGAGACATTCTTAGGAGGTGGCATATTAACAATAGCATCTATTTTCTTCGTATCCATCTCAATGCCACAATGTGAAACCATGAACCCTAATAGTTTTCCACTATCCACAGCAAACATGCACTTTTGGGGACTCAAGCGCATGTTATACTTACGAATTCTCTCAAAGATTTGGCAAAGGATCTTAACAATATCTACACAAGAAACAAATTTACCTAAGATATCATCAACTTAATCTTATAAAGTCTTATGCATATATTTATGGAAAATGAGAGTCATAGAAAGTCGATAGGTTGCACCTACATTTTTCAAAGACAATTAAATCTCAAAATTGAATAAAAATATGGAATAAATCAGTTTTTCTGATTTTATCTTAATTTTAGTTCAATCTTATTTCCTTCAAATCTGAAGCAAGCAACCAAACACATCAATTCACCTAGATTGTTCTTCCTCTTGGAAAATCTTGACCGCTCATCAACAATTAATCTCAACTATTGGTCTCTCTCTGGATTTTCTATAAAGTCAGGCCTTCATCTCCCAATCAGAGGACCCTGGGGATTTTATTGTTATTATGTTGTTTTCTCTCTAGGTTCATTGAGATCATGTGCATTGAGAATATTGCATCTTATTCTTTTCCATATTAGTTAAATCATATATCTTGATAATCATTGCTTCCATCCATCTAGTTTAATCTTGCATTCATATAGATTAAATCCTTCATCTTGGTGTAGTCTAGTCACTGGTATTGCTTAGACAAATCTGAGAGCAAGTCTATACTCACATCTTTTAGGAGTCAATAGGTTGATTTGTTGTGGTTTTTATATATTCATGGATTATATTTGTCTAACCATGCATGCAATGACTTATTGAAGTGTTTGTGTTTTGCAGCTTACAAATTCTGCTCTTCACACACACATCCACAACTCTGATACTCTCTCAAGTTTTTATCACAAGACTCAAATAAGTCAACCTTTTGATTTTTTAACTCAATGGGAAGAGATTGTAAGCCATCTTTTCAAGTTTTCAACATAAAACTCAAGTGTAATAATATGATCAATAAGAGGTAATATCCACAACCTTAAATAATGTGTATTCTATAACATATCTAGTTGTTTCAACATATTCATTATCTATATCCCAATCAAAATGGGAAATCATAGGTACAAAAAGTCATTGCTCCCATAAATATCATAGAGAGTAAGTGCATAATTATCCTCTATGGGAATTGAGTAGAACTCAAGAGCTTTCTTAGTAGATTGTCACTTAATAGTATACATATATAAGATACAAAGCCAAAATAATCATACAAATCTAATTCTTAACCTTCCAAAGACACTTATTAACCTAATAACAACACTATCAATCCTTATAATTTAATGAAGATAAGTCATATTTAGATTGCTACAAATACATCAATAATCTAATTAAACTCTCATAAAAAATGGCAACATAACATTCAATCTTCTTATTATATAATGAATAACAAATGATAGATGTAAAACTTGATCTCTTCCTTATTAAATTACTGATTGCATTACATTCATATAGTTCTATAATATCAGTAACTACAATTGCAACTCATACCAAAATCAATGCAAAATTAAATCAATATAATACAACTAGTGAAGCTCAAATACCAAGATCGTATGAGATTGTCCTTCAAATCACTAATATTTTCAGCCTAGGACTCCTACACTCAAACATAATTATACTATTAAAAATTAAAATTTCAATAGAACAAGCTCTTTGGAACCTTTTTTAAGTATCTTGATCTACCTAAAATACTATTCTATAATTTTTGTAATGGTCACACACTAATAATGTATAGTTAACACATATAGTTTCAACCTATATAACTAGCTTGTCATGAACATTTATATGAGATGATATTTATAGAAATTCTTATGAACAAGTGCTGGAATTGTTTAACCATTCAACCAACTCATGGAATACTAAGAGTCATGCAACTATAATCCAACCATACATGATGTCAACATGTCATATAAAACACCAAGTGTGATACTACATCATCGATAACCACCTAGCAATGCTTCTCATTTCGACACATTGTGAGTTAATAATTACAACCTTTAAAAAAAAAAAGTGTCGAGTAAAATTTTTATTGTGAGTAATAACGCTAGCATGGCACACCATCTAGTACCATGCAAAATGATTTTCATCTAGAGCTATGAACCTGTGAGGTCACAAATGAGGGACCTCCTTCCCATTTAACAATATTGAGGCCCAAACTTGTGAGCACATTAGATCAGTGAAGGAACAAGCTTGCGATCACAATGTCCCAACAAAGGTTTGAGCCTTGGTGGTCACAACAATAACACCACCACTAACCAACACATTATGAAAGAAACCCCTTGATAGTTACAACCCTAGCACTATTTCTATACATATATATTTTTTGTATAACCATGACTAACAATTCCTCAATTGTGTTAGCTTATACCAACATAATATTACACTTAACTACTTGTAGTACTTAGTGTCATCTTCCAAGAATTTAAATTTCTCTCAAATTGAGTAACATTAACTTTGGTTTTGTTAAATGTATTTATCCATCACTATTCATGCTCCAATGAACACTTATTTCATATTTATTTGTGATTTCATAAAATTCCTAACATTTGCTACCACAAGACTAACACATGTGAAATAACATATATGATGTATTACAAAACCTACAATACCATTACAACATGTAATTCAATATACCTATTATATTACAATATTTGTAACTTCATGCCTAAGGTTTCTTGTTACGAGGTCATTGGCATCTCTATTGATCACTTTTTGAAGGTTAATGATTCTACTTCCTTCATGGGACATTCTACATTTGAACGCATTTTGATCAATATTGACATCTCCACACCTCTTCATAGGAATGTGGTTCTCATGGTTGAGGATAGACAATGTCCAATCAACCATTGAATTATGAAGGCCTACCATTTCTATGTCATAAATGCTTCTCAACTAGTCAATTGGCCATGGATTTTTCTCTCACATTGTCAAGGCACTACTACTTGGTGGAAGGGTGCTAATGGTGATCACTTGATTGTCTAAGCTTTTGGTTCTTCTTTCATTGACTCCTCTTAGGATGATAATGACTCCTCGGGTAATATTTTGATGTGCCTCTTATTGTTGGTGTGACCTCCCTGTGCCCTATGGACCCTATGGGGGAACATCCCACCTAGTGTGTGCAACATACTATACCTGTTTCTCTTGTTTATATTCAACATTTGGTGGATGATGTTCCTCCTTATCTACCTTTTGCTCCATGTGTTGATTGGCTCTTTGTGTGGCTTCTCCTCATGCTTCTACTTATAATGGTGTTCTAGATGATAGTATTGCTTAGATTGTTGTTAGTTGACAAAGGAAATGTCTTTCTTCCTCTTCCAAAAATCTTCCCCTAAGTTGTGGGTGAAATTTCTACCCACTCTTGATGTGGGTTGTTAGAAGTCTATAAGTGGTCTGTTAATGGCATGTGTAACACTGTAATTAGTTTGTTAATAGCTTGTGTAGCATTGTAAATGGTCTATTTTTTGCTTGAGCTTCTTTTCCTTTGGTGCTTTTGGTTGTAAAGGGTCTCCACTCATTATTTCTTCTTCTACATAGTCCTCTACATCTTACATGCCAATAACCCCACCTTATTGCACTTGTATAGCATGCACTTCTACACCCATACCCGACACTTAATTTTCATTTGCATTTATATTGAGTATCCTACATAACAACTTCTCACTCACCACTTAACATACAAAATCAGCATGACTATTATAGAAACAAAAAATCTTCATAAATTTCTCCTCATCCTTTCCCTTCCCAAATTCTAAACAAATATTTTCTTGCATGTCCCCCTTCAATGTTCACACAATAGACTTTCTCCATTAATTTTGAATACTTCCTTGATCCAATCATTTTCTCCTTTCCAACAACCTTTCTCTATAAACAAATAAGCTCTCCCTCTTTTTCCCTTTTGTTGTCCACTACTCTACATATGGAAAGTTTGATAATTAATTAAAAGAACTTCCCTTTTAATTGCCACAATAACTAATTATTTCTCACACTATCTTTTTTGTGTGTTTCTTTGAATCACTCCACTATTCTAATGGTTAGCAAAGAATTGTAATGCTAGATTATTTTTTAATCATCTTTTACTTTAATTCTTAATTTAATGTAGGAAAAATTAAAACAATTAATTAAAAATATTTATTTATATTGACAATTATATTATAATTATTTTTTAATAAAATAAAGTAAACTACATTTGTATCCATTTCAATTAAATATGAAAATTTTAAAATATTAAAAGTATCGTGGGAAGAGAACCACCTACTGTCCATGTTCCAATTATCATTAATTGGATTATACTAATTAAAATTCCACAAAAAATCATCTAGTGGACCCATAGCAACCCATTTTCTAGAAATAAGTTAGTAATTAGGTCAATTGTGCATCTTTATTGGTACCAATAGTGCATGATTATTGGGGCATTTGTGCATAAGTATTGGATCAATTGTGCAAATTTTTTGGCTATCAAATCAAACAAGCAATGGGGTAATAGGGAATATGTTTCAAATGACACTTTGAAATGACCACTTTTTAACCCTTGCACGTATAATGGATCCGACAACGTTCATCTTTACTATCCAAAAGCCTTAACACTAACTGTAAGCAATTAAGTCACATACGAAAACAACCAATAAAAAAATTTTGAAATCCAATGTTGCTAGATTCCCCTAAGGCTATTAAATATAGAAATATTTATTTATAGTATTTTTAGGATGATAACTACATTTTAATCTATATAATATTTTAAAAATTAGAATGACATATAATAAATAAAATAAAATAATATTATTAAGCTAATTTTGTCATATATCTCATTTAAAAAATAATACAAAATTCGTATGAAGGGCATTAAAATTGACATCATTCTAGGAATACAATCTCATCTACAGTTATTTCCACTTTCATCTTTAAAAGATGTCTAAATCAATTCAAGAAAGTGTCAATTTTCTCAAATTAAAAATTACTATATTTGATATATATCTAGTGTTGTTGTACCAACTCAATGTAGTTGAGAGTTGCACTTTGGAGCGTACATTTTCACGATTCTTCCATTTGTAGATGGGATTGGTCGTGCATTTTTTTCATATTTCTATAAAAATCATACAATTAAAAAATATTAATTCTAATAATCTCACTTCTAAAATGAAATATTATCTATAAATTTTGTTCATGCTACAATCTTAATCTTATTCCTTAAACTACAATATTTGATAAGAAGGACAAGAATAATTAGTTTTAAATTTTTTGTATATATATAAATTTTAATAGTAGAGAAAAAGGTATTTACATCATGTATGGTTATATGCAAAGCTCTAACTTGTTCTTGCGATACTGTCCTCACTTGTTTTCATATTTGGTTTCGTATTAAAAAAATGTCTAAAGCCAAAACTAGTAGCTTGACAATTTTACTCTCATGATTAGAATAAAAAATGAGAATGCAAATTTTATGAACAAAAAAATAATTTAACTTTTGAGAAGGAATAGATTTTTAAAAAAATTTCAAAAATGAAAATAGCTTTACAATTGCAACAAACCTTGTGGACAATGTTCCAAGTGACAACCTCTATACAAGGTGGAGTGGTGAGAGACCCATTGTAGAGATAATATTTTCTACTACTAATTTTGATTTGATTGGGATTAACCATACCTAAAACTACTTCCGGATGCTCCTTATCAACAATGGAAGCAATTTCATCTGTTAACTATAGCAAATAATAATAATAATACATCAACAAAGATGAATGAATGAATGTTTTTAATAACGTCCACGAGGCCAAACAGCCTATGGGATCCATGGATAGCTAGCAAAGAAGGCATGCAACACCCGAACAAATCCAAACTGTTAAACCTCTTTCTCCTTCTCCTTCTACATCTTGGATCTTCTGCTGTGTAACTTGATTAGGAAATATGTAACTTTTGGTATCTTTTCTTCGTCAAATAGACTACTTAAGGTGTTCACATTTAGTGTCTCAACATACTTACTCTGGATGTCACTGTAGGCTAGGCACTTCATGATGTAATGCCATTCAGTCAATACCACAAACTTTTTATTGATAGGCCTACCACTTTTATTGCTTTTTCCCCATCTTTTTCTATCTTTTTTGTTAAATACTCAAATCCTTTACTCCAATGGTGAGCTTCTACTTTTGAAGTTATTTCAAACTACTCCCATACACCAACAAATCCAAATTGTTTCCCCCCTTTAATGCTTTTTCTCCATTTTTTCTATCTTTTTTATTAAATACACCCTTTATTTGAAAGTTGGGGTTTTACTTTTGATGTTAATTTAGACTACTCTCATATACCTAGAAATCTTGTACTTTTTCCCTAAAGCATTTTATAGAAGCGAATTAAAAAATGTCATGGAGTATGGGTATGTCAAGTTATCTCACAAGAAAGGTGTCGAACCTTCCATAAGTGTAGAGAATTCCAACAACAACAATAGTATTATCTTCTTATTCGTGCATTAGATACATTTCTAGAGGATACCTACACCAATCAAATCATTTACTTAAACCCAAAAATCTACAAAAATCCAAATCAATATTATCCTTTATTATAAATATAAAACATTATCGCATTAAAAACAACCCACATAATTGTTTTATTTGATTTGATGTTAGAGGCAAATCGGACGCTTCTAATTAACAATCATCAAATTTAAAGTAGGACTATAATCCCTCCATCACTGTCATTATTTAGTGACTTCTCCATATTATCACTTTTTGATTTAACGGTTAATACAAATAAAAATATAATAAAAAATCACTTTTTGAACATGATTTATAATAAAAAGAAGAGGAAAAAACATTATTCAAAGAAGAATTATTTTCCCTTATCATGCCAAGACATTTAAATCAACACAATTTTATCTCCAAAAATGTAAAGAGTTCATATAAATTCCTGAATTAACAAAGGAAAGAAGTGGGGAGGGGGCAGTACACCAATGACATGGGCCAGTTACATCAGTAAAATTTAATAGTTCATAAAAAACATTTAAAAAAAAGTGAAGAGCATTGACAGCTAAACAGCCTTAAAAAAAACTGACATCTACATAGTTCTTGGCATGAATGAAACAATGAAATGACTACCATTTTGTTTAATAGCTTAAATCCTTCAGAAAATAAATTTTGCATTACCTTCTGCCATTAACAGTATACTCAGCTGGAGTGTGCCAATGGCACTAATTAAGCCTGTATCTTCTCTCTTCTATCTCAATACTACCAGCAACTGAAGTGAAGCTCACTTGAGCTAATCAAACATCAGTAGTAGTAGTTGTACAATAATTTTTATAGCAATTGTGATTATAATATCAAGTCTTGTCACATATTTATAATATATTATAGCTAAATAATCTATATATAAATTAAAAAATTATTAAATATTGATTAAAATAGACCAATACTTAAACACAAACGACGTTAAAAATTAGACTTAAAGACTATTGGTCCCTCTCCCCTATAATGGATTGTTAATAGGTGTTGGGTATATGAAGCCCAACGGTCATATGACTGTTTGACTTTCCTAAACTATTCATTTCATAGCTGAATGTGATTGTATAAATGCATGAGTGCAGTCATGTATGGATGTGTTGGATATTTGGTTAATAGATCATTCTCCCTGCTTTCTAGTGGGCGTAGCCACTTAGTAGTGAACCACGTTAAAACCTTGTGTCATGCGTTGTCATGGATATTTTCTATTTATTTCCGTTTTAGTTTAATTGTTGAATGTTTTCTCTATTCGTTTTAATCTTCACAATTGGTATCAGAACCAGATTGTCTTGAGCAGAGATGGAAGAAGAAGATGATGACGCTATTGAAGAATTCCTTGATTCGACTAAAGAGGAGGATGTTGAAGCGAGTGAGGATGAAGTTGAGGAAGTTGAGACCAAGACTCAGGAGGATTATGAAAAAAAAAAAATTATGAGGTTGAAGGAAGAGAATCTCCTACTCATAGACAAACTGATTTGTATGGACCAAAAGTTGATGGCTTTGTGTCACATGATGAATATTGAAAAAGATAACTTTGAGAAAGAATGGGATTTTTCTGAAGAGACCGTATTTCAACAAGAGTAAAGTGATGGGAAGCTCCTAACAGAGGACTCTTTCCTCACAAAAATGCATGTCTTGTTGATAGGAAAGCCTTTCTTTGGTGGAAAGAATCCACAAGAGGATTCAGGGTGCCTGGTAACTGAAGATCCCAGGAGCACAGGGATTATAGAGCTCAAGGAGGTGGGAGAGAGCCTCTGGCTCAAAGCTGCGTATGATCTAGAAGACTTCGGAAAGGCTGAGGATAAGGTCTTTGAGGAAATTGATTTTCAAAAAGAAAAAGAGAGTGATGATTTGTTGATGAAGATTGCAGAAGTAGAGGCGAAGCCAAATGCATTGATTGCACGTAGTGCACAAGCTTTTGTAAGAAATACAATAAACTCATCTAACATGGAGCCCATTGGTGTATTTCGAGACGATCTCCAAGGCTTTGGAGGTGATTGTGGCAGAGGCGGTGGGATGAAAGGCCTAATTGGACCCCATCGTCACGAGGGGGTTTTCATTGCCAAGGCCAAGGAAGAGGTCGTTGCTTATGGTGCAGATGCAAGGAGTGTCATTGAACAATGAGGAGATGACATAGGAGGGGTCACTACCCATACAAAAGCAAAGGAGCGTTGGAGACTTGATGGAAGGGAAGTCGGAGTTGTTTTTAGAATGCATGTGGTAGAGAAATGAATATGACAATGCAACTGTGTTTGCATGGAAAGAAGAGAAATTTGCAACAAGGGCTTTCTTGGATGATGTTTACTGTATGGAGAAGCTAATCAAAGAGAGCATATACGAGCAAAATAATCCTCTAGATTTGAATCCGGAGGAAGACAGAGATGAAGTCATTCCTAAAACCGAAGGGCTTGTGTGTGGTCAACTAGGTTTGAATACTAGAACACCTATTATGCTTTCCATTAGTAGTTGCACTCTTGGGCATATGACTAGAGCGCCTATTGATGAAAAAATTGAGGTAGACACTAAGTCAGAGGGAGCTGTGGTTACCAAGCACAAAAAAGGCAAGAGCTGGCAAGAAGAGGGCCAATGGACCCAAATGCCCGCAGTTAAAATGCTAGAACCTATTTTTGTAAAGGATAGAATCTTGGGTCAACCTTCCAAGAGCATTCTAGCTAGCTCAAGAAAGCAAGTATATTCCAAGGATGACCCTTTTGATTCATCTTCCTATGATGCACTTGACCGTGGAGGAAGATTCAAGTTCTCTGAGCACTATAACACTGACACACAAACATTTGCCAGTTTCTTTATGAGGTCTCATATGGGACGAGGAGGCCATAATAGTAGTTATCAAGGAAGTTTAAGAGGATCTTACTATGGTGGAAGGGCAAATGAAATGTTGGATGGAAGGGAATTGAAGTGGCCGGTGACTGATCTAGTTGCTTGTAAATAGTTGACATAAGTGATAAAGCAACACGAGGTATTGCTAATACCACACCAATTTGGGTGTCCTTATAATACTCTGATAGATGTGATTGACTATAATGCGATAATTAAGCATCCCATGTATATTGGCACTGTGAAATCCAAGCTTGGCGAGAGTCCATATGAATCACCTCTTGATTTTGTAGAGCATAGAAGATTGATTTTTAATAATGTCATGACTTATAATTGAGAGGGGCATGTAGAAGATGTCGAGTGGTATGCCAACAGGATCGTTCATGATATGAAGATGTTGAAGGATGAAGGAATGCATTTTAAACCTGGAGGGCATGGTGTCCTTAAGTTTGTACTCGGTAAAGTAGTAGGAGAAGATGTTTTTCTCCAATTTGATTTGGAGAAGGTGTATTCATAGTGTACGTGAACAAGAATTTGCACAATTTAAATCTTGCATATTGGGTGCAATGTGAGTTTAGAGATGGAAGCAGGGATGTTAGAGTGCATGATTGTATCAGTTGGCCTTCACAGGGGACATTGTTGGGTATATAAAGCCCAACGGTCATATGATTGTTCGACTTCCCCAAACTATTCATTTCATAGATGAATGTGATTGTATAAATGACTGAGTGCAGTCATATATGGATATATTGGATATTTGGTTAATAGATCATTCTCCCTGCTTTTTGGTGGATGTAGTCACTTAGTGGTGAACCACATTAAAACCTTGCATCATGCATTGTCATGTATATTTTTTTGTTTATTTCCGTTTTAGTTTAATTGTTGAATGTTTTCTCTGTTCGTTTTACTCTTCACTATAGGAAATGACGTGGGTTACCCATTTGCAGAGAATTTTGCCAAGCAAAATATGAACACACATCTGCTAGGCTACAAAATTTCTTGTTAAAGTCATTTATGGGATGGAAAAGTCATTGATGGGGATCAAACTATTGTTTTTTACGAACGCAGCTATTCTAGCTCCAAAAAAATACATTAAAAAACACATTTTGTCAATAACAAGAAGGTTATATGCACATTATTGACCAGTGATTTTGTGATTTATGACTGCGATTTTTTTGTGCCACTTTTGTACAACTGTAGTTACTGTATCCTTTGACATAGTGAGTTGTGTTAAGTCTGATGAATAGATTTTGTAAAGCTTGTATTATGTGTCATAGAAACTAATGTCATCTCTCTCTTAATTTTTTATGGCTCCTTTTGGTAGAGTTAGTTTACCATTGTTTGGCAGTAAGTTGTTGTTTTTTAGTTAGTCATCACTATTTCTCTCCACACCCAAGGTGTTCTTTATATGTACTTAATTATTTTTTAATAAAAAATAAATAAATTATTCAATTTTTTTTTTTTCCTTTCAATTTTCTAAAATATTTTATATAAATTAAACATTGGTTCTTTAAATTGATTTTCATATATTATTATTTATTAAAATTTACTTTATAATTAAATATAATATAAAATAAGAAATAAAATAAAAATAAAAAATAAATGTATTCAATTATTTTTTAATAAAATAAAAATAAATTATTCAATACTTTTCTATCCTTTCAATTATCTAAAATATTTATGTAAATTAAGCATGTGTTTGTTAAATTGATTTTCATATATTATTATGTCTAAAAAATTATTTTATAATAAAATATAATATAAAATAAGAAATAACATATAAATGAAAATAAATGTATTTAATTAATTTTTAATAAAAAAGAAATAAATTATTCTTTTCTATTTTTTCAATTATCTCAAATATTTTATGTAAATTAAACATTTGTCTTTAAAATTGAGTTTAATACATTATTATGTATCAAAAATTACTTTATAATAAAATATAATATAAAATAAGAAAAATATAAATAAAAAGAAATGTATTTAATTATTTTTTAATAAAAAAGAAATAAATTATTCAATATTTTTCTTTAAATTGTTTATAATATTTTATAAATTCAAATTAATATTAAAAAAATTAGTTTTATTTTTCAATTTCAATTACTATTTAATTTTTAATTCTATTTGGATTAAAAAATAATTCACTATATGTATATTTATTTATATATTATTTAACAAATTTTATTTTTTTATACAATATTTTTTATATATAGCAATACATTAAAAATAATCTTAAGACTCAAATGGAAATTGATGCTGGAATTCAAAAGACTTTGTCCCTTTCTCCTGCTGGTGGGCAAGGGAGTCATTCGGTCTCTCTTGGTAGGCCTAAGAAAACATGCCTAACTCCTTTAAGCGTAAAAGGAAAGAGGAGTAAAAGATCTGTGACTAGTCCTCGTGTGACAAGATCAGGGGCTGTGAAACGTAATTTGCAAGCTTGTTTTTGGGAAAGCAAAAATTCTCCAATTAATGGGAAGAAGGGAGCTTCGGCCTCCCCTCAAGGACAATTATTTCTTGGAATGTTAGGGGCTTAAATGCCCCTAACAAGAAACGCTTAATTAAGTCCCAGATGGACTTAATTAAGTGTGATATTTTTATGTTGAAACAAAGTTGTCAAAGGAGTCTGTTGATTTGGTTTTTTCATCTTGGAGAAGGTGGAATTTTCTTTCTTCTCCTGCTTGTGGTGCTTCAGGAGGTTTGGCACTACTTTGGAATAATTATTATATTGAGGTACAGTTAGTGGGATTTGCTACAAATTGGATGTTGACTTTAGTTATAAGCAAGATTTCGAAGGTTAAATTCTGGCTTTTTAACATTTATGCTCTGTTAGGAATTCGAGGGAAGAGTAAGTTATGGGGTGAATTAAAGAGGATTTCTTCTCCCTTAAGACATGGTTCCTTTATTATCTTCAGGGGTGATTTTAATGCTATCACTGATTTAGATGAGAAAAGAGGAGGTGTTTTCCCTAATAAAAGGATTATGGGTGACTTTGGGGATTTCATTTCTGATATGAGCATTTTTTATTGTAAGTCTCGGAATGGGGTTTTCACATGAACAAACATGAGAAGGGATTTTTCTCAGATTGCTAAGAGATTGGATCGGTTTTTGTTATCTGAGAATTGGATTGATTCAGATTTTGAATTCTTTTCCTCTATTCTATCGGTCTCGGGTTTTGATCATTTTCCAATTTCCCTTTCACTTATTGAGGATAGGGCTTCTTTTAAGTCTCCATTTAAATTTTAGCCCATGTGGTTTAGGGATTCTTCCTTTTTGTCTTTGCTTATGAAATGGTGGAATTCTGCTCCTTTTTGTTCTGGGTCCCATATGTTTTAGATTGCTAAGAAGTTAAGTTATTTGAAATTGAATATTAGGGAATGGAATATCTCACATTTTAAGAATATCTTTAGGAGAAATAAAGGATTAAAGATATGATTGAGTGTCTTAATACTCATGTGCTTCAACATGGTATGGTGCCACAAGTTTTTGATGAATTGAAGTTACTAATATTACAACTTGAGGAGGTGTTAGCTAGAGAGGAAATCTATTGGAGACAGAAATCTAGAGAGTTATGGCTTTCAGATGGTGACGGTAACACAAAAAAAATTCATTCTTCAACTAAGATTAAAAGATGTAAGAATAGGATATCTTGTATTCAATGTCAGAATGGGAATTTATTGATAGACCCGAAAGACATTGCTTTAGAGGCAATTAGGTTTTTTAAATCATTATTATCTTCGGAAATGGAAATCTCAGCATTGATATTATATCTAATATTCCTCCTTTGGTATCTTTGGAAGACAATAAGATGTTGATGTCTCCCTTTTCCTTAGAAGAAGTTAAGAGTGTTGTCTTTGCCATGAATCTGAATAAAGCTCCAGGACCAGATGGTTTTACTCCTTTATTTTTTCAAAAATGCTGGTATTTTGTGAGAAATGATGTTTTATTGGCTCTCAAGGAAGCTAGGAGAAATAGGTCTGTTTTAAAAGAACTTAATACTACAATGATTGCAATTATTCCTAAAAAAGAGGATACTAAGACTTTTGCTGACTTCTGCCCCATTTCTTTATGTAACACTTTGTATAAGATATTTACGAAGGCAATTTTCCTTAGGTTGGCAAAAATTCTACCTAGGATCATTTCATTGGAGCAAGGTGGTTTTGTTCCTGGAAGGGAGACGACAAAGGGTGCAATTGTAGCACATGAGGTGTTGCATTCTATTTCCACCCAAAGAACCCCAGCCATGATACTTAAACTAGACATGATGAAGGCTTATGATAAAGTAGAGTGGGGGGCTTTATGTGTTGTTCTTGAGAAGTTAGGTTTTTCCAAGGCCTAGGTCAAATGGTTTTGTGCATGTATTTCTTCTGCAAGATTCTTGGTTTTAATTAATGGTTCTCCTTGTGGTTTTTTCACTTCCTCCAGGGGTTTGAGACAGGGAGATCCCCTTTCTCCCCTTTTGTTTATTCTCCTAGCTGAAACCTTTAGTTGGGCTATTAGGGCTGCTAAAGTGGGGGGCTTTGGAATGGTATAAGGATTCAAAATATTCCCCAAAGTATTTCTCATTGTCTCTTTGCAGATGATACTCTGTTATTTGGACATGCTTCGTTAGTTGAGGCAAAAGTGATTAAAGGAATAATACAGAATTATGCATCACTTTCTAGTCAAAAAGTGAATGTGATAAATCAAATATTTTCTTCCTTAATACATCACAGCTGGTTCAGAATAGGTTGCAATCCTTTTGGGGATTTGAGACTGGAAATCTTCCATGTACTTACCTTGGGATTCCTTTCTTTGTTAAACAAGATAAGATTGGTTTTTGGGATAAAGATTATTTTGATCATTTCTATAAGAATTCTCTCACGGAATCACAGATGGTTAACTTTGACGGGTAAAATTGTTCTCATCAAGTCTGTTTTGAATGTTGTTCCCATATATCTCATGTCTGTTTTGAAGTCTCCAAAAGCAACTATTGTTAGTTTACAGGATACTCTTAGAGATTTTCTTTGGAACAATAATAAAGATGGCAAGAAGAAACTCCCTTTAGTTGCATGGGATAAGGTATGTTTGCCTAAGGAACTTGGGGGAACGGGAATTCAGAGTCTGGAGAATCAAAATTTAGCCTTAGGTGCTAAGTTGGTTTGGAAATTATATGACAAGCCTAGCTCCTTATGGGCACAAATTATGTTTGCCAAATATTTAAATTATGGACCGAGAGAGTACATTTTTAAAGTCTCAAATTTGCCTTCGGGTTCTTCTATTTGGAATTTCCTTTGTAAATGTAGATCAGTTATTTTGCCTCATCTCTCATGGATTGTTCATAATGGTAGAAAGGTCAGATTTTGGGATGAAGCATGGAATGGAAACACACCTCTGGTGAGTATTAGGGATTGGTCTCCTCTAATCACTATTCTTTCCTCCCTTTGGGGAGTTTTTGTAGCAGATTATTTTGAAATTGTGAGTAGTGGACCCCTTAAGCTAGCTAGATTGAAGTCGATTGATTTATTAGATGTTGATCAAAGTATGAAATTAGATTTTGAGAATATTTTGGGGGATAGAATTGTATTTCTTTCTGATTCTGAGGATGAACTTATTTGGACAAAGAATATTTTTAGTAAGTGAATTGTTAAAGATGGTTACAACTCTCTTATGGTTGCTAAAGATTTATCATCCTGGCCTTATAAGTTGTTTTGTCATTTGCCTTGTCTTCCTAAAGCTGGAGTCTTTGCTTGGTTGGCAGTTCGGGATAGAGTCCTTACAGGTATGAGACTGGACAGGCTTGGTATTACTGTTGTTTTCCCTTGTGTCCTTTGTTAAAAAAAATTGGAATATTCTTCACACCTATTCCTACATTGTGATTATGCTTATGAATGTTGGCATTAGTTGTTTGAGAAGTTAAATATATCCTTTGTTATTGGCAAGGATCTCATTTCCCATTTTAGATCTTGGCCCTTTATGTTTGCTTCATCTTTTTATGCATGTCTTTGGATCATATTTTCATCTATTGTGATTTGGAATTTTTGGCTAGAGAGAAACAACAGGATATTTAAAAAACAAGTTCTCCTATGTCTGAGGTTCTATTAAAAATTGAGTCTTCAATCTTTGAGGTTGCTTTGTCATTTATTTATAAGAATTTGGAAAATCTTACTTCTTTTTCGCACTGGGATAGTAGAGTTACTAGAGTTTGGAAGATGTTGTCGGTTTTACCCTCTCATGGTTCAATTTTAAAAAAGAATGATGCAATAGGTAAGAGATGCTTTGCTAGATGGAAACCTCCTCTGCAGGGGCACTTTAAACTGAATTTTGATGGGGCCTCTCATGGTAACCCTAGGCCGGCTAGGGTAGGCATGGTAATTTATGATCACAATGCAAATTTTATTCGAGCTAAGTGTCATGCTATTGGTTTTAAAACCAACAATTATGCAGAATTTCATGCTTTGTCTTTTGGATTGGATATGGCAATCTCTTTAGGAATTAAGGACTTATTAATTGAAGGTGATTCTATGGTGATTATTCAATGTGTTATGAAAAAGAAATCGAATTGTTGGAATTTGCAGTATATACTTGATCTCATTTTACAAAAAATAGAATTGTTTGAATCTTTCTTGTTATCCCATTGTTACAGAGAAGTTAATAAGATTGCAGATTATTTGGCAAATTTAGCCATTGATAGCAATGCTAATCAGCGAGAGGTGGGTTTTGAGGAAATTCCTTCTAGGGTATGGGAAGGTTTGCAGCAATAGTTATGTGATTTTCTTGAGTAATGTTTATGTAAAATTTTATGATGATAATTATTCTCGCTTTCCCCTTTCATTTCAAGTATCCATGTTCATTGTTTGGAGGAGAGTTCAAGCTCATGGTATTTGATACAATAGTGTTTTTCCAAAGGTTTTTTGATACTTTCTTTTTTGGCAGGAAGGTTTTTGGCACAGGGCTTTGGAAAATTATGTTTTCTTCCATTGATAGCAGCTGTGGAGTCTACATTTGAAAATTATCTGATGGGTTTTACATATGGGCTCTATGTAAAACTGATATTATATGTGTTGTGACCGCATTTTGTATGTGGTTTTGGGCGGGGTGTATAAACTGATCTGTTAGATACTATAGGTTTATTTTTTGAGCTGTGACCGGAGGTTTTCTTCCCAGGGTACTTTCCTCTAGTATGCTCTTTGAATCCTATGTAAAAAATAAAAAATATTAATTAAAAAGTTTAGTGGAATAATCCACTTTTATTGAAAAAAAAAATACATTAAAAATAAATTTATAAATTATTATAAATGATTTAAAGCAAAATATTGAATAATTTATTTATTTATTATTAAAAAATAATTAAATACATTTATTTTCATTTATATTCTATTTATTATTTTATATTATATTTTATTATAAAGTAATTTTTTATACATAATAATATATTAAAATCAATTTTAAAGATAAATTTTTAATTTACATAAAATATTTTAGATAATTGAAAGGAAAAAAATTAATTTTGGTTTCAATGAACAATTAATTTTAAATTTGATTTTTCATTGAAAAATCTTTAAATAATATTGAAAGTTCAGTTAATTTTAATAACATTATTTTTTTTATTACTTAAATTTTTATTTAAATTTGTTTCTTGAAAAAATTGATTGATTTTTGAAAAAAGCTTCAATAAAAATTTACATTTAAAACATGAAACTTCATAATCTACAATATGATGAAAATAATAAATAATCTAAATCAAATAATATTTTACCTTTCTAAAAGTTTTATTTTGTTTTTTAAATTTATAAATTTTGATTTTACTTGTGACTTTTAATATAGAAATTAAAATTTTAGATTTAGCAATTTTAATATAGTTTGTTTTTATTTATGATATTTTATTTTAACTATTATTTTAATTCATTTTAGAATTTAAATATAATTATGTTAATTTTTTATTTTTTTTATAAAAGTGGATATACCACTAAATTATATTAATATATAATATTTTTTACAAGGTGTCTGGTTCAATGAGCATCGAGGGGAAAGAACAGTAAGAAACCCCTTAGTATTGCTCAAAAATCACAAAGCCTACCTACCCATTACAAAAGCCTCTTGGGCACATTCCACCAAAATCCCACCCCATATTACATAATCTTTTCATTAGACACAAAAGAAGTTGCTATGAGAGGCATACAAGCATAAATTGTCATTCGAATCATCAGGAAGATCAACACAATTATATTTAATTTATTTTGTTTTTATTTATTAATATTGAGTTTACATTCAATTAATGTTAATATTGTTTGTAATACATAAAAGTATAGAGATAGAAATAGAGAAATAAAATGCACAAGCTCAAACTAAAGATCAATGACTCCAAGATAGGAAAATAAAAATATTTATTTTTGAATTAAGATGACCAACCATCAAAAAATAAGATTGTCAATCGCTTAAATAATCATCAAAATTTTGCAAATGCCAACTATTAGTTCAAGTGCCCATAAGATACAAATAAAAATACACAACTCGATATTGAAAGAGTAGACACTAAAGAAATCAAGGCATATTAGATTTTCATTATTTACTTCCAATTCCCAAATTTACCTTTCTATTGAAGTCATTCCATATAATGTGAAGTATATAGTTGCTACTAAAGTCATCCCAAATTTTGTCAAATGTAGTAGTTTCTAATAGAGTCCTTTGCTTTTGAAATCATATTCACAATAGTGTTAGGATGACTTAGGCTAATGTTGTCAAAGTTACACATACACTAATCTTGTAGAAGTGACATAAGTTGATATCGGTAAGTTAGCCAAAACATTACTTTACCTCTACAGTCATCCAAGCATGTCTAAAATCTTCCTAGAGAGCCAAAATTATGTTAGCTACCTTTATTCTATTCCTAGATGATGCAAATTTGCGCATGGGTCCAAATTATTTTCTCCTAGATGCATTGGTAAGAAATTATGTAAGCATGGTACCCACAAAATAGAACAAAGTGGTAGAACCACTCTTCTAGGATGTTATTTCTTAACATGCTTCACTATTGTAATAGGTACAATATAAGAGTTGTTCCCTTGCCTCTTCTAGCATTCAGCTAGAATAAATTGTATCCTCATCTACTAATTTTGGTCATTAACTTTCATTCTAAATGTGTATCTCTATCTACCATAGCCCAACTTTGTCCTCCAAATTATTCTCCCCTTGTGGAGTTTAATACACCATTGTTCATCCACCTATACCAAATGTCTCTCCTATGAGACTTCACCTACCAATATATATTCAAATATATTGAAATTATTTTTTCATTCTCCACTCGTTATTTTTTCTTCCACATAGCCTTTTACATCTTAGATGCCAACCTACATATATGCCTTATACTAATTTTTTGTTTGCATCTCCATTCAATATCCTACATAAAATTTATTTTATATTCTTCACTCACTATTGCTTCTTCAGCATGGGTCTTAGATACCAATAACCCACCTTGTTGCACTTGTACAACATACACTTCTACATCCATACTCAATACTAACTTTTCATTTGCATATCCATGCAATATCCTACATAACTTCTCACTTAGTTCACTTACAAAAATTATTTAAATTTTCATAAATTTCTCATCCTCTCCCTTCCCCAAAATCTACACAGATATTTGCTTATGCCCACCCCCTTCAATGTTCACTCATTAGACTATCTCCATGAATTTTGAATACTTTTTTGATCCAATTCTTTTCTCCTTTCCAAACACCCTTTCTTCCAAAAACAAATTAGCTCTCCCTATTTTTCCTTTTGTTGTCCACTACTCTACATATAGAAACTTTGATAATAAATAAAACAAGGATTCCCTTTTAATGGCCACAATGACTAATTATTTTCCACACTATCTTGTTTGTGTGTTTCCTTGAATAACCACGCCATTATAATATTTTACTTTCATTCTTAATGTAGGACAAATTAAAATAAATAATCCAAAATATTTATTTATATTATCAATTATATATACATTTTTTTAGTAAAATAAGTAAACAACATTTTATGCGTTTCAATTAAATATGAAAAATAAAATATAAAATACATTATGTCTATTGAATATAGAAATATTTATTTAAAATATTTTCACAATCATAATTATCTTTTAATCTATAAAATATTAAAAATAAATAATTAGGCATCATTATTGAATAATTATATCATAATTTGTAGAAATAAATTTAGAATGAGATGTAATAAATAATATAAAATAATGCTATTAAAGACAACTTCAAAAGTAGGATTGTAATCCCTCAATCACTCTCATTATTTAGTGATCTCTCCATACGTTTATTGATTCAAATTAGGGTATATATGTATTGTGTATTATAATCAATTTTGAATCTACTTTATACTTGGATTCTATTGATTTCACATTAATTTAATGGCCCCTTACACATAACACAATGAACTAAAGGCTTGTTAATCACATAAGTTTGCGAAAAAATTTAATGAATTTATGGGTTGTTGCAGTTAATAACTTCGTATGACTTACAAGATTACAAAATTATGTGATTTTGATATAAATCTAAAAATAAAAAATGGTTATACTTAGTAAATTAAGATTTTGTTTAATTTTTAATTTAATGGTTTGAAATAGTTTATCATCTAATTTTTATTACTATAAAATAGATATATCAATTAAATTATTTCAATTGAAAGTGAAGATTTGAAGAATATCAATATTTCAAATTTATTCAAATATAAAATAAAGGATGTATATATTTGGTTTGAAAACAAAGACAAATTTTAAGATGGGATGTGAGTATGCATTGAGTTTTTAGATTTGACTTCATATTATTTATTAGCATTAATTATTCATATCATATTCTATTATCTATTGTGAGGATGAAATTGAGGTAGAGAAGAGAATGAAAACTTTATGACAATCAACAATGGCGTGGGAAAATTTACTAGAATATATCTTAAAATGAATCAATATAGAATACTTTGAGAGATGTCCTAGTAAGAGGAAAAATGGTAAAAATTTTCTTTAAAATTGAAAAAATAAAAAATTACATAAAAAATAGAAAGTTATAGTCATTTAAATCATGTTTGAAGCTAGAAGACAACAAAAATAGAAAATGGGGAGTCCAATATGTAATAATTAAATCTAAAATATTCTTCTACTTAAAAAAAGCAACAAAATTAGAAAGTTGCAGTCATTAAAATCAAATCAAATCTAATATATAAATCTTTTAAATGGAAACATACTCATGTTTTACATTTTCTAAATGAAAATATGACCATGTTGTCTTTTATTTTCTCTTGACGTACTTTTTAAAATCAACTTTTGAAAATAGGCTATAATAAAAAAAAATTTAAAAACATATCATCCACCAAAATAAGTATTTTCCCTCTTTGTAATTGTCATGCCAAAACATTGAAATTAACACAATTTTATCTCCAAAATGTAAAAGGTTCCTATAAATTATTGAATTAACAAAGGAAAGAAGTGGAGAGGGGGCAGTACACCAGTAACATGGGCCATCTACACTAGTGATATAAACTAGCAATTGCACCTTGGTGTGCAATGGGTATGCCAAAGAGGTGTGGAAGGTAAATGATAGAGAGGAGGAGATGGAGAGAACAATATGGAGAAGGATATGAAGATAAAGAGAGGAGAGAGTAAGAGATAGTGATGGAGATAATATATTGAGAGGGAGAGAGAAAAATAGAGATAGAGATACAAAGTGATATATATAGAGAGGTAGAGAGGGGAAGAGATATAGGGGTGTAGCGTCGTAAAATTGTGACACTTGCAATTTCAACTGCGTTTGGGTCTTCACGATGGCGGCACAACGTTGAACCTGAATGGAGACCCCGAAACCTGTTTACGACATCAAAAACTGCATCTTTCTGCACCTTGGCCTAATCCTCCTTGCATCCTATTGTCCCGGGAGGTGGGACCAAGGTGCCCAGCGCCCTGGTCCCTGGCCCTATTTTGGGCCCGATCTCTTCTTGGGCATCGGGTCTTCAAGTTTGCAATTTGGAAAATATTGTTCCTAGGTCGGCCTAAGGTCAGAAAAATCAGTCTCCCAACCCTAATTGACAAGTATATAAACTACATTTCCCCTCCCAGAAAAAAGGTGGTAAAAAGGGAAAAACATATGTGTGCAAGAGGCGGAAGTGATAGGCAAACATTAAATCATTCAAGCATTCAAGCATTCCTTCAAGCAATTGAGCATTCTAGGTCTCCATTCAAGGCTAGGTGTTGCATTCAAGACAAGGATTCAACCATTGAAGAGGAGATCACATACAACATACAACATCATTACACCTTCGCATGTAAGAATACAAACACTCTTACAACAAGGTATTAGTACTTGATTACATTACAAACATTTACATTTACAGCATTCTCATTTCTTGGTTAATTCCAAAACCGAGGTTTGACCTGAAGGCAAACCCCTAATCCCTAACCCCCCAATCATCCTCTCTTTTCTGTGTGTAGGTTGCAGGTACGCGGCTATAATTGAAGATTTGGAATCCTTGTGCAAAGACGAACAGATCCCCCTTCGTTTTACGGATTTTTCGGAGGACCGTGTGCACTCCGGGTGCCATCGTCCCGTCAACTTCCGCTCAAAATTGCAGGACAGCATCGTCTCGACATTTTACTGCTAATTTCAGGTCCGTAGCTTCATCTCGTGTCCCTATCTCCGTCTACAAGTGAATCTTTCTTACTTTTACATACACTCCTAGTTCAATCCTTCTATCTACATTCTTTACAAAAGAGGGTATCCTTGTTGTCTCAACCCTTGAAACTCATTTAGAATTCAATCTTGCATTGTGTGGGATTGGATCTTGTGAGTTTCAACCCCTCTTTTGAATGTAAAGTCTCTCCTAAGTGAAAACCGTCAATCCTAGTGACCTCCTTTCTCTCTCCTTGGAGTGGGGGAACACCTAGGGTTCGATTTTCCGCTTTACAAGGGGTAGAGAGAGGTGAAAGAATAAATATGCAGAGAAAGAGATAGAGAGGCAACCAGATATAGGTATAGGAGTCTAGGAAGAAGGAGAGGGAGAGAGAAAGAGATGGATGGATAGAGGGAGGGAGGGAGACATGTCTAGAGAGTGAGTGAGAGAGGCATATAAATACAAAGCAGAGATAGACAAATAGAGATGGGGAGAGGGAGAGAGAAATCTAGGGAGAGAGAGAGAGAGAGAGAGAGAGAGAGAGAGAGAGAGAGAGAGAGAGAGAGAGAGAGAGAGAGAGAGAGAGAGAGAGAGAGAGAGAGATGTCAACTTATAGATAGAGAGAGTGAGAGATAGAGGGTGATATAGAGAGAAAGAGAGTGATAGGGAAGTGATAGAGAGATGGGGAGAGAGTAAGGGATATATAGGTAGTGAAATATATGGAGAGAGAGAGAGGGGGGGGGAGGGAGAGATGACTCAATAGGTAGAGATTAAGAGAGGGAGTCATATAAATACAGGGAGATATAGAGAGAGATAGAGGGGGATATGGAGAGAGCCAAGGGGATAAAGGTAGAAAGATATGGATAGAAAGAGAAAAAGAGAGGAGTGAGATGGAGACAGAGAGGGAGAAGGAGATATAAATATAAAGAGAGAGAGAGAAAGAGTGATCTAGTTAGAAGGAGAGAGAAAGAGGGAGAGATATGGAGGAGAAGATGGAGGCATACAAAGATAGAGATAGGAAGTTATATAGAGAGAGTTAGAGAGAGCGAGATATATATAGATAGAGAGAGATGAGAGAGATAGAGCTCATTATATCTCTATCTCTTTATTTCTCATTATCTCTCAATCTTTCTCTTCTTGTCTCTATCCTATTGCTATCTATATTTTTGTTCCTTGCACTCTTCATCTATCTCTCTATCTCTTTTATATTTAAATTTTTAAATATTTTATATTAATTTTATAATATTTATATATAATGATAATACATAATAATAATAATATGAATTTTGTATTAAAATTACATAACAAATATAAATATATAATATTTAAATATAATAATATTTTCAAAATAAAGTTAATAATTATATAATATTTATATGTTCTTGAGAGTCTTCTCGAACATCTGCATGTTATCCATGTTCTTCCTCCATTCATAGCCATCCGTCATCTCAAAAATGACATATCCCTCCTTCAGGAACCTTTTGAGCTTTTCCTTATTAATCAACATTGTGGTATGATCCTGCAAGAAGATTTTAAAATATGTGAGTTTTCAAAAAAACTCAGTAAGAACTCTGGGGTTGTTTTGATACCTTTCCTCATTTCTACATTTCTAGTTCTGCCATAAGATATTAGAAGAGAGAATGTTCCAAAACATATTAGTATCTTTTCTTAGCCCCTCAATATGCCCAATAATAATTTCAAGAATATTAATAGTCATAGGATAAGAGATACCAAACATATTCCAAATTTCCTTAGCAAAAATACAATCAAAGAGAATGTGTCTTGCAGTTTCAGGAAGCCTGCATAAATTACAGTATTCAGCTGCAGAGGTGTCTTTTCTAATTGGGAGTCTGTCAAGAAGCAGAAGCCATTTAAAGCATTTTATTTTAGGTTCAACAGAGCCTTTCCATAATATTGTAAAATATTTCTTCCAAGAGCAAATGTCAAGAGAGGAGTACCAAACAGGAATTGACATGGTCAATGATGGCATCATTATATCCAATCACTTTGTAAATGTTCTTAGCTTTGATTTTGGATAAAATGTTCCCATCCGACCATTTACAGTTTAAGTATCTATGCGAGTCCACATGACAGGTAGTAGGCAAGTCCTTGATAGCTTTAAGAATCATATTATAAGTTTTCTTCTAGGAGGCCAAGATATCAAAATTGCTTCTAAGATCATTCCAGCTGATTAACCTGTCATGCTCAAAGAAGTCAGTCAGCTGAGAAATGCCCATACTAGACCAATATCTAGCAAAGCAGTCTTGGGAGAGGGCAAGGGGTTTGCTAGATAAGTGCAAGTTCCACCAAATGGACCTTTCACCATATAGCTGATTATCATCATGGAAATCCTTGATAGTAATATATTTCCTGACATAACTCCAGGCTTTCCATATGGACCTAAAGACGGCGGATCCTTGAACAACAATAGGAAAGTTGCCAATAATCAAATCATTAAAAGGCAGATTCTTCCAAGATTTTGCATTTTTGGGGCTTCCCCTTTCTATATTGTTCCTAACAAGGATCTTCCACGGATCATTACCATCCATAGAGTGGAAAATCCATTTGGCAGCAAGGGCAATCCCTTGAAGTTTAAGATCCTTCAATCCCAAACCCCCAAGGAGCTTATCAGAGTGGCACCAATCCCACTTAACAGCGTGCATCTTTCTATTTCCTTTACCATGAGACCATAGGAAGTTTCTGACAACCTTTTGGATTTCCAAGATTTGGTAATTATTGAACATCCAAGCTGAGGAATAGTAGATATTGTAGGAAGAGAGAATTTTTTGGCAGACTTGAACTCTATCGGCCAAGGATAAAGATCTATTATGCCACTTATCTAGCTTCTTAGTGATTTTATCTTTAACCCAGGATCACATATCTTTTAAGGAGGGTTCAATAGAAAAGGGGATGCCCAGATATCTCACAATTTTATGAGGACCTCCCCATTGAAAATCATAATTTTTAAACCAGTCAGGGGGCTAAACATCCCATCCAAGACATATAGATTTGGAGTGGGATAAACAAGCACCAGAAATAGTGTAAAAGAAACTGAGTTTGTTCTACAGAGCTTCAAAATTGTCAGCACCTTCTTCAAAGAAGATAGCAGTATCATCGGCAAAATGGCAGTTTATAAGTTCATCATCATTAGGGAGAGGGATGCCCTTAACCACAGGGGAGATAGAGTTATCCCTAAGAATGTAGTACAAGGCATCAAAGGCGATAACAAAGAGGGCAGGGGCCAAGGGGCAACCTTGCCTGATGGATCTACCAAGGGGGAAGGAGTCACAAAGAGAGCCATTAACATCAATCTGGGAAAAGGCATCATTGAGCAACATATTAACAGAGTTGCAGAAAACTCTAGGAAATCCAAAAGCCTCAAGCATCATGGAGATAAAGCTCCATTCCACTCTCTCATAGGCCTTCTCAAAGTCCAAAAGAAACATGGCAGAATTTTGGTGGGAGTAATTGGCCCAATTCATGGCTTCCTAGCTGGTAATAAGATTCTCAAGAATATATCTTCCTTTAATGAATCCAATTTGAGTAGAACAGACAAATTTGGGCAGGATATTCTCAAGTCTTAGAGAAAGACTTTTGGCAAAATTTTTATAGGAGACATTAAGAAGAGTGATAGGTTTCCAATTTTTGATGAGAGCCTTGTCCCCATCCTTAGGAATCAATTTGATAATACCCCTGTTGATAGAGCTACCCAGGGAACCTCTAGATAAGGCTTCTGAGTAAATATCTTAAAGATCTTTACATATCCAACTAATGTTAGCTTTGTAAAACTCCACAGGTAAGCTATCAGGCCCAGGGGCTTTGTCATTATTAAGGGAGTTGATGGCTTTTCCAATCTCTTCCAAGGAGATATCTTTGGACAATAGGTCAGCATCAATAATGGATATCCTATTTGGGATAAGAGATTTGCACTGATTTCTAAGGGAAGTAGCCTCCTCTGAATCCTCAGAGGTGAAAAGTTTTTGGTAAAATTCAGCAAAGGCCTCTTTGATGTTGTCAAGGTCAGTAATTTCTTGATTATCAACAATAATTCTCTCTATCTTTTCATTGGATTGTTTATGCTTTACGAGGTTAAAGAAAAACTTAGAACCACGATCACCAAACTGAAGCCAGTGGGCACGGGATCTAATTTTGGCACCTCTAGTTTTAACCTGTTGGTGTTGTCTAAGGGCTTCCTTAGCATTGAGCACTTGAGAGACGAGATTATAGTCTGAGGGGTTGGCTTGAATGTCATTTTTAGCTCTCTGAAGGTTAGAGGACAGATTTTTTTCAGTGAATCTATAGTCTTTGGCTCTTTTTTGGCCAATGGTTTTTAACAGATTCTGCCAGGCGAGAATGTTCATGTTCCATCTGTCAGTATGGGAGCTTGAGGGAATGAGAATGTTCATGTTCCATCTGTTAGTATGGGAGCTTGAGGGAAAGTTGTACCTATTAATGAGTCTAATGATATGAATGGCAACAAGAACGTCTTCATCTTTAAGAAGGCTAGTATTCAGGATAAACTTAGGATTGGAGCCTTTTCTGAGCACAGGGGAATTATAAAATCTAATACAAGAAGAGATAGGATGGTGATCGAAGAGGGAAGTGGAGGTGATGAGGACAAAGTTGCCCAGGTTATCAGGCAAGACAGAGAAGAAATTTTTATTAACATAGAAACGGTCTAATCTGGAATAGATTCTAGAGGGCCCTTGTTGGAAATTACACCATGTATGCCATAAGCCTGGATTAGTGTCTTTATTTCCGGCCAAGGGGTCAAAGAGAAGTTTAGCATTTTTCATTCTATTCCAGTGGATTTTTTCCAGGTCTTTCCAAGCAAATGGAAGACCACCAACTTTGTCCTCTTGGGATTCAACCATATTGAAATCCCCACCCACAAGCCATGGGATATTAGGAAGAGCAGCTAGCCAATCCCAGAGGCACGCTCTCTCCCTAAAATCATTCGAGGCATAAATAAAGCAAATGCCAAAGGTATTGTTGTTGTTAATAGTAATCCACACAGCTCTATTACAAGGGGAGATCCCATTACCAGTGATATAATTCCCCCATCTTGGATTAACCATAAGTGCAACTCCACTCTTGCCCCTAGGGTGGTTAGTGCAAAATTTGATAGCATCTTTCCAAAGGAAGTTAAGATTGGTTTCAAGCACGAAACCAATAGCTTTAATCTCTTGTAACATCAAGAAGTCCATGGACTTACAAGTATCTAAATAACGCTTAATAATAAATTTCCTGTCAGGGGATTCAAGCCCCCTTATGTTCCAAGAGATGAAATTCATGAGGAAACATGGGGGGGAGGAGAACATTGGTCTGTTGAACCCACAAGTGGGGCCATAGCAGCAGAGGGGGTGTCCCCGTGCTTTTTACTGGAGGATTTCTTATTCTTGGAACCCAAAGGCCTCCCTCGTTGTTTCGATGTGGGGAAAACACCCTTGAATTCATCATAATTAACTGAGACAGCATGGGACAAGATATCCACCTCCATGGACTTCTTGGAGTGGAGATTAGCAGAATCCGAGTAATGTTTACCAACAGGGATGACCTCAAGCACACAGTCATCGCTTAGCTCTTTGAAAATCTTATGAGGGAAGTTCTGGGGAGGGTCTGAGTCAGTGCAAAATACAAAGGGGTCCTTGTTGAACAAATTGTTTGGGGGGGGAACTACTTTGGGTTTCTTGAGAGATGACCAGGACAGGGTTGTCTACGTTGAGGCTAGAAGAGGACTTAAGTACTCGGAGCCCACAGTGGAGGTGTTTGTCTACTTATTGGTCCTACGCCTACGTTTATTAGACTTGTTTGCCATAGTTTGGAAATCATCATTTTGATTCTCATTTTCAACAGACATAGAGTTAGTCGAGATTATGATAGGGGAAGGAGTAGCAGGGAGGGGATTAGAGTGTTCACCTGCATGAGGGGTTTTGATCACAGAGGATTCCACATTAGGGTTAGCAGTATTGGTGGATTTTTGAGGGGGCGAGGGCTTAGCCGACGGAGGTTTTTTTTTTAGGATGGGGCAGTCCTTCCTCAAATGCTCTTCCCTTCTACATAGGAAGCAAGCATTCAGACCTCCAAGAACTTCAATAGTGCAAGAATAATTATCGTCAGTAATGTTAATGTTGATTTCATCCGGAATCTCTTTACCAAGATTCAACGAAATAAGTATCCTAGCATCCACATGTGGAACCAATCTCACCGTGTCATCCATTCGGATGACTTTACCAAGTGGTTCAAGCAATTGCGGAAGGAAATGCCATAGAAAAGGCAAGATTTGTTTAACCAAGATCTACCGAGGGGTTGAGAGGGAAAGAACTTCCTCAAGAATGGCCTCGGGGGACCAAGCCAGGGCACGAAAGGAGGTAGAACCCACGGTCCAATATTGTTTTTTAAGCACTTCGGGTTGGGATTCGTGATTAGCAAAAAAATCACATATAATGCTTTTTGAATTTGTCTGCAAAACGAAATATGAAAGCCAAGTTTCAAGTTCCAGTAGTTATGGAACCAATCATCTAAAAAATTTCTGGGAGGGCATTTGTCTACTTCAACAACAGAGAAAAAAATAGCAGAATTCCTTAACCTATTTTTTTCCTTCACAATTTCAACAAGCATTTCCGGATTCAGAGAAACAGAGAAAGGTAAAGCAGTAACAGCAGCCACATTGCTCATATCGGTTTCAGAGGCTCCAAGAGCACTCGCCAGATCAAATCTTGCGCTCGCGTCAACGGCAATGCCAGAGTTAGCAACCACCTCGGAGAATGATTTGGGTCTTGCAGGTAAAGAGTTGATGGTTTTAGTGGGATTAAGCAAGTTTGGATTGTCATAGGGCATTGATGCTCTAGGCGCAGCCGAGGGAGAGATAGGGGGTAAGGCCTCTATCGAACGACAGAGGGAAGAGGGAGAGTTTTCACTCATATTAATTGAAATAAAAACATGGAACGAACACACCTGTTAGCTCGCCGTCGCCGCCATTCTCCTCTCTAAATCAATTTCCAGCCTTCGGGCCCACCGATGACTCGCACAACTTCTCCAAACTCAATTTCCAGCCTTCGAGCGCATCGATGACTCGCAAAGCAAAGCCCTTCACACAGAGCATAGCATATTCCCTATTCGCACATTCGCACTTTCGATTTCACGCAGAGCACTTTCACCTGCTTCTCTTTTTTTCTATTTGAAAAATTGTAAATTATTAACAATAATGTTATATGTAATATACATATCATAGATAATATTAAATAAATATAAATACAATATATTATAAAATATAAAATATATAATAATAATATAACCATGATATTATTTTAAAATAAATATAATAATTTACATTATAATATATAAAAATAATATAATTACAAATATTTTAATTATTACTTGATTTTAATATTATAACTTATTTAACATTATATTTTTAATGTTAAAACACTAAGAGCTTTTATTTATTCCTCATAAGTATCCACATCTTACTCTTGGAATCAAAACTCCATCCTATGTGAAAGGGGTGATTTTTTATAATTACTAGAGATAATTGCTAAGAACAAATAACAAATAAAATTTAAAAAAAAAAAAAACGAACGAACGAACGAACATGTGAACACATGAAATTTTCCTTCCAAAGTTAAAAAAGTAAGAACATGTGAACACACACGAAATTTTCCTTGTAAAGTTAAAAAAAAAAAGTAAGAAAGTCATGTAATTAAAAAATGTTTGTCCTGCGTTTTTTACTCTAGTTCAGGCCTGGAATTTGAGTTGTTATGTGAATTTTTTAATGAGGGTTTGATCATTTCAATATCTTTTGACATTTAAAAAAAATATTAGTTGTCAAAAAAAATTAATTAATATTATATACAAAAATCTTAAATTTATTAAATTTCTAAATTCATAATTTTTTAAATAATATTAATATTAAAAGATAACAAATTAATAATTATTAATAATTAATTTCAAAATCATATTAAAAAAATTAAGCTCACAAATTTAAAATTAGAAAAAAATATATCTATCATTTTAAAATATTTCTAAATTTACATTGAAGAAAATCTTAAATTTTTAGAATTTATTAGTAAATTAGATTGTGATATATAGAGTTTTATAAAAACATAAAATGTCAATTCATTCGATCCAATAATTTGTTTACCTATCATATACAATCCAAAAGTGTAAAAACAGCCATTTTGACCATCAAATTCCAATCCAGCGGTCCATTCAGTAAGTGTGCATTCATCCGGTGAAACAAAATGAAAACCAATGAACAGGTGACGATATTCACCGATAAACAGTAAAACAGTCGGAAATGGCCAAAGGCAGATAATAACTCTGCCAACAAGTTCCCGAGAAACACTAAAACAGTAGACGCAAAAAGCGGTAAACCCATGAAAGTATGGATCAGGCCTGGAATTTGACGGAATTTTTTATGACGGTTTAGTCATTTTAATATCTTTTATTTGATATTTTAAGAAAAATATTAACTGTCAAAAAATATAAATAAAAGTAGAAGATTGAGAAAATAATGATATATTGACTAAGTTTCTAAATTCATATATAAAAAAATAGAATATATTGCAAAAATTTATATTAAAATATTTTATCAATTATATTCTATCATTTCAATTATGACAAGTTTCTAAATTCATATGAAAAAATTGAATGTGCATTAAAAAAATTATATTAAAATATTATAAAATTAGAAACAACTACATCCTTCCATTTCAAAATATTATAAATAAATTTGTATTTTTATAATAAACATTCTAAACTAATATATATATATATTACCTACTATATTTTTTTAGATTATAATACCGTTTTAGAAAAAAAGAGATGAGATCATCCATCATCTTGCATCCATTTTCCTGACCGTGCACACAGTTGATGGAAAAAAATAGCTCATCCATTTCATATAAGGGAATACCTTCGTAATTATTGAATGAATTAACAAAAGAAAAAGTGTGCAGGGGGCAGTTCAATCAGTGACATCTAACAGTTAATAAAAATACATTTTAAAAAAAAAGTGAAGAGCACTGAAAGCCAAACAGCCTTGAAAAAACATCTGTCATTAATGAAACAATGAAATGACTACCAATTTGTTTAATAGCTTAAATCCTTCGGAAGATAATTTTACATTACCTTCTGCCATTTACAGTATGCTCAGCTGGAGTGTGCCGATGGCATTGATTAAGCCTGAATCTTCTCCCCTCTATCTCAATGCTACCAGCACCTGTGGCCCACTTCACCTAATCAAACATCACCCAAAAATCAAAAATCAATATCCTTGACAGTAAATCAAACAACCCAAAATCCTGAAAGCGCAGCATTTGAATGACAGACCATGATAACATGGCCCCTGTTGAGGAGGGTTGCATTTGCAGGGAAATAAATCCTGCGCAGTTTGCCCAAATCGGGGTCGATTTTAGCCCGCCTTTTCACCACATCAATGGGAGACTGCTGCTGCCCATTTCCACACGCTCTCCATTCCTCATGCAGATCTCCCCAATGCTCTGCCCCTCTTTCCTCTCCCTCTTCATACGTGAACTCCCTTTCATCCTCTGTTTCATTCACATCCCCATGTCACAGAAAACCCTACAAAGATCTGCAAATCAAAACCCCCAAAATAAAACAACAAAATCAAACGCAATACCGACTTCCTGAGTTCGAATCCCCTCGATGTAGAGCAGTAACCCTAACAGAAGCAGTGCAGCTCGCATTACAGGCCGTGCCATGGCGTACTCAATCAATACTCAAAATTGCAACGAAATGTTAGAACTGTAATCCAAAAGGCTACCAGAGAACTATAATAAACAGTCTGAGTTATAACAGTCTGTCAAATTAGAATATTTGTTTATTGTAACAGAGTTTTGCACGCGGCACGCCGTACTGTGAAATGAATTCTATCTGTGTCGCAAACTAAGTTTATACAGTGCACTTGCAGGGCAACTTTTCAATAGACTTACGTTATTTGACGCGGTTACCCGGTTGTCTGGTAGAGAATTTTGCCAATCTTTAAGTATGAACATGCGCCAATCAAGGTACAAAATTTCCTGTAAAAGTCATTTGGTGTGACGGGAAATGGGTTTCACACCGTCGTTTTTGACGGCCAGTTTTCTTCGTGGAAGGCTTCTCGTCGAAAAACTTCTAAAATTGCTTTCGTCATGTACGTTGAGTTGAATAGAATTTTCCTAGGTGGGCGTTTCGAAAATTTGCTACCGTTTAAAGAGACCAGTTTTGCACGATCAAATCAAGAAATTTCCTACCGTTATAATTTGGTTTTAATAAATTAAAGATGTTAAAAAATTTAAATATAAATTTATTATTTTTTATTTGAAATAATAAAATTATTTTAACTTGTAGTAACTTATTATCTTAAAATTTATTAAATATTAAATTATAACAATGTTATTATTTTCTTTTTGAAATTTAAAAATTAGTTTAACTTGTCATAAATTTATTTTAATTTGTGGTAACTTATTATCTTGAAATATATTAAATATAAAAGTATAATAATTAAAATTATAAAAAAATATTATAAATTAAAATAAATAATTGTTATCATTTATTTTATTATTCTTTATTAATTATTCTTTATCATTATAATTTTTATTAAAAATTATGAATACAATACAAATAAATGATTTTTATCTTTTTTTTTAATATTATTTTTTATTAATTTTTTTAATAAAGATTATATTCTTTATTAATTAATTTTTTATTAATGAGGAAGATTCTTGTACCAATGAATCTTATTAATCTTTGGAGATCCTAAAATAGTAGAAATATGATTGATATCTATATAATTATGTAGAAAATAAATTATTGAAAAGAAAAATCTATAATGAATTAATACTTCTTCATCTTAATTCCTAACCCTAACCCTAACTAGGACATCAACACTTACCCTAACCATAACCCTAAATCCTAAGCTTAATCATAATCCTAACCCTAACCATAATCATATTCCTTCCTCTAAGGTTTGTAATGAATCTTATTAATCTTTGGAGCTCCCTAAAATGGTAGAAATATAATTGATATCTACATAATTATGTCAGAAAATAAATTATTGAAAAGAAAAATCTATAATGGATTAATACTTCTTCATCTTAATTCCTAACCATGACATCAACACTAACCCTAGCCATAACCCTAAATCCTAAGCTTAATCATAAAACTAACCCTCACCCTAATCATCTAAGCTTAACCTCAACCATAATGTGAATCCTAATCCTAACCATAACCATATTCCTAACCATAATCCCAAATTGCGAGTCTAACAATAATCCTAACCCTAACCCTAACCATGTTGTAAATCCTTACCATAGTCATGATGTAAATCCTAACCATAACCTTCTACCCTAACCATAAGACTAACATTAAATTATACAAATTATTATAATTAAATAAAAGATTGTTATGGTTTTTTATATTATTCTTTATTAATTATTTTGATTATTATAATTTTTATTTTTACTACAAAATTATTATATTATATTGATAATATAAAGTACTGATCTTGTAAAAACTATAATAATAGAGGAGATCCTAAGGCAGAATACAAATCATATATTTAAAATTTGATAGGAAAAAAGCGAATTTCGGCAGAGTTTTTTCGGTGAGCGAAAAACAGCAGAGTTGTTAGTTTCCGACGCCGCGATGGTGGCGTCACCCCCTGGTGACCCAAGTGGCGGTTGTAGCCAGCTGGACACCCCTAGCCAAGGTAATTTGCAGGAGGCGGTGTGCGATGAAGTTATGAATGACATTAATTCCTCCTACAGACGGACGGTACTCGGCAGTCCTCAAGGCAACTATGGCGGTGGCTCCAATTTATTACCATCTACCTCGCGTCCGAAGTCATTCTCTGAGGCAGTGGCTCACACTGTTGAAATTAACGCTAAGGCTAGGTTTGATCCTGTCTGCCCTAGGTCAAATGAAGAGGCCGAGAAAGGTAAGAACCCTTCGGCTTCCCCTGCGTCCTTCTCTATTGCTCCCAATTCTGATATGCTTAATGAAATTCTTAAGGAAAAAACTAGATTGAGCAACACGGCAATTTTCTTTTCGGTTACTGATGTGGACAAATGTCCTCCGAGGAAATTCATGGATGATTGGTTTCATAATTTCTGGAACAATAAACTAGGGTTTCATATTTCTTTTTGTAGGCAGTTACCGAAAGGTCTATATGTTATTTTCTTTGTCAATTCTGATGCCCAAAAAGAAGTTTTAAAAAGACAATATTGGTCAGTTGGTTCGACTTCTTTTAGGGCATTAGCCTGGTCGGCGGATGTTGTTCATGAGGAAGAGCTTGCGTTGGCGGCGCCTAGATGGATTTTGGTGAAGAATGTTCTGCCTTTTTTATGGCGGTTCCTTCCTCAGTTAATGGAGCCACTAGGAAAGACCATCTGAATGGATGAGTCTGCGAGATTGGTCCCTCACATGGACGCAAGGATGTTAATTTCCCTCCAGTCGGGTAAAGAGATTCCGGAAACAATCTGTGTTGATATTTTGAATGAATCCTTTGTTTGCCCTTTGGAAGTTTTGGGTGGGCTCAATGCGTGCTTCCTTTGTCGAAAGGAAGGACACCGTAGAAGGGATTGCCCTGTTTTAAAGAGAAAGTTGGTGAATAGCCCTAGTGTTGCGCACGTCAACCCGCCTGATAAAAATGTGAGCCCCGCTAACGCTAAGGTTCCTCCTCCAAATAATGACACTAGCCCTACTGGTGTGAAGGTCGCGTCCTCTCCTAACCCTTCCTCTGTTTCGAAGAGTCTCAATCCCAGTATTTCTCCTAATCCCTCTGCTACTGCCAACATGCCCCCCAAAGACCCACCTAATCCTACTGGTAGTGTTGCCCAACCTCATTTCAGCTCGCAAATTATTCCCGCTGGATATTCAGGCATTGATCTCAATTCTGATGATGGTTTTATCATTGTTCAGGAAAAGAAAAAACGTAAAGCTTATCATGGCTCACGGCAGAAAATAGTGGCCTCTGATTCCATTAACAGGTCGGTCACCACTATCCATCAAGGATCTAAGCCCATCGAAAGCCGCCAGGAAGAACTATCCGGTGACCTTGTCTTAAATACTAATAACTCGCAGATTGTGGCTGTTGACAAGTATTCCACACCTAATAATACGGTTAAAAGACCTCCTCAGAAAGCCTTTAAGGAGATAGAAGATGAGTACATTCTGGAGGTTATTCCTGCAGGTACCTTGGCGGCTGTTCTAGCTGCTATGCCATCCATGGACATTGATTCTTCTAATGTTAATTGTGATATTGAGGCGTATCTAAACTCTAACAAGGTTTCCTTATGAATTGCTTATCCTGGAATATTAGGGGGCTTGAGTCCCCCGACAGAAAGTTTGTTATCAAGCGTGTGGCTTCTTCTTTTCAATCCATTGATTTCTTTATGTTGCAAGAGATTAAGGCTACTGGCTTTATGCTAGATTCTAATCTTAACTTTATATGGAAAGATGCTGTTAAATTTTTCACTAAACATGATAGAGGTAGAGGGGGAGTTGCTATCTTGATTAACCCAAAATGGGAAAAATATATTTCCCACCATGGTTGCTCCTCGTGTCAGAGAGCCGTGTGGTGTATTATTGAACATGACAATCATACCTTTGGCATTTGTTCCATCTACGCTTCTAATGACCCCAGAGAAAGAAGCACCCTGTGGGATTGGTTAAGTACTCTCCCAGATATCCCTTGGCTCTTTGGGGGAGACTTCAACATGGTTGAGTCGCAAGAGGATAAGTTTGGAGGCATCCCGTTTCACTGGAAAGATAATGAATGTATGCATTGGAATAGATTTATTAATACTAAGAACCTTTTTGACCCCCTAGCTGGTAATAAATCTATCCACCATGGTCTCTAGCACACTTGGTGCAATTTTCAACATGGTCAATCCAGAATATATTCTAGGCTTGACCGTTTTTATGCTAATAAGCACTCCTTTTCCTTTATTCCCTTCGATTCGGATTGCATTGTTAAGACTTTTGCTACTACTCTTTCGGATCATCACCCTATTTTTGCTTGTGTTAACTTCATCACTGCCCCTACTACTCCTAAAGTTAGGGATTATAAATTCATCCTTAATTCCAGTCTTCTTTTGGACAATGATGTCCTGGCTGCTATCCAGATCGTTAGTGGTATTAATAAATATAACCTTCGACATTGTTCTAACCTGGAAAGATGGTTGTGTAATATCTCTACCTGGAAGAATCTCCTTCAAACTATCGGCCAAAAAAGGGCCAAGGATTACAGATTTGTTGAAAAACAGTTAAATACCAATCTGCAAATTGCTGAGAGTAACATTCAGGACAATCCTACTGACCTCGATCGGTTATCTCAGGTTATGGTTGCTAAAGACGCCCTTAGAAACCACCCGCAAATTAAGATTAGGGGTGCTAAGATTAGATCCAGGGCTCATTGGCTCCAAGTTGGAGACAGAGGGTCAAAATTTTTCTTTAACCTTCTTAAGCACAAACATTGTAAAGAAGCTATAGATAAGCTCTCAATAGACAATCAGGATGTTTCCGATCCTTATGCTATCTCTAATGCCTTTGCTGACTTTTACAAAGCCCTGTTCTCTTCGGAAGATTCGTTGGAGGCTGAAGTCTGTAGGGATAAGTGTAAACCTTTAATTCCTGGCAAGCTTGATTCTAAAGATATCTCTAATTTATCTAAATCCATCTCCATTGTTGAGGTTGAGGCTGCGGTTAAAGCCCTTAGCAACGACAAAGCCCCGGGCCAGAACGGTTTTCTGGTGGAATTTTATAAGGCTAATCTAAGCTGGATTAGTAAGGACCTTCTTGATCTTTATAATGAGGCCATTTCTAATGGCTCTCTTGGCCCAGATATTAATCAAGGTATTATCAAACTGCTTCCAAAAGATGGCAACAAGGCTCTTATCAAAAACTGGAGACCTATAACCTTGCTTAATGTCTCCTATAAAGTTCTTGTGAAGATTCTTGCTCTTAGATTAGTCGATATCCTGCCTAAGTTCATTGGTCCCTCCCAAACTGGTTTTATTAAGGGCGGGTACATACTGGAGAATCTTATCACCAGCTGGGAAGCCATGGACTGGGCTAAAAATTCTCACCAGAACACTGCCATGTTGCTTCTTGATTTTGAGAAGGCCTATGACAGAGTCGAATGGAAATTTATTCTGATGATGTTGGAAGCATTTGGCTTTCCTCCTTATTTTTGTCTTGCTGTTCAAACTCTTCTTAAGGACGCCTCTGCGCGTATTGAAGTTAATGGAGTTCTTTCCCCCTCATTTCCGCTCGGTAGATCTATCAGGTAGGGTTGCCCTCTGGCCCCTGCCCTTTTTGTCATAGCCTCTAAAGCCCTGTACTATATCCTCAAAGACTCCTCCTTGTCTCCCAATGTCAGAGGTATATTTCTTCCCAATGATGAAGAGCTTATTAATTGCCAGTTTGCTGATGATACGGCTCTGTTTTTTGAGCTTACTGAAAATAACTTTAAAAATTTGCAAGGAAAGCTTGATGTTTTCTGTTCTGCTTCTGGTGCTTGTATTTCTCATGCCAAGTCAATTTGTCTTGGTTGGGATGAGCACCCCCCTGAGTGGTTTGTTAATTCCGGATTTCAATGGGGAGGCCCTAACAAAACTGTCAAATATCTTGGTATCCCCTTTTCTGTGGAGCCTACCCTTAAGAATATGTGGCTCTGGATTAAAGAGAAGATTCTCAATAAGCTTAATAAATGGCATAATAGAACTCTTTCTTTGGCTGGCAGGATTCAAGTCTGTCAGAAAATTTTGTCTTCTTACAGTATTTATTATTCTTCAACTTGGTTGTTCAGTAATTATCAGATTCAAGAAATTCAAAGTGCCATCAGAACCTTTCTCTGGTCTGATGGTAAAGGAAACAAAAAGCAGCATGCTGTTAAATGGGCCTGGTGCCATGCTGACAAGATCCTTGGGGGGCTTGGGCTTAAAGACCTGAAAACCCAGGGTATTGCCCTTTCCGCCAAATGGATCTTTCATTCCTTGGAGGGTAACAGCCCTTGGAAAGTGCTTGTCAGGCATAACATTGAGAGAGGCTTTCCCAAGAAAGCTAAGTCTTGGAAAAACCTCCCTTTCAGTGATCTTCTTTTAGGTAATTTCCCTGTTGTTGTGCAAGGTTCTGTGGTCTTCAAATCAATATGGAAGGCCTGGGAACATGTTAGGGATCATATCTCCAACAAGGACTGTTACTTCAATGATCAACTCCATGGAGAAAGATCTATTTGGTGGAATTTGGTCATCAATGGGAAGCCCCTTGCTTTATCCCAAGGATGCTCTGCCAGATCCTGGGCTAAACAAGGGATAAATCAATTTGTGGATTTGTTTGAGGATGGTCTCCTCCCCTCGTGGGATGCCATTAAGACCAAATATGACATTCCTGACTCTCAGAAGAAAACTTACAATATGATCCTTCAAGCTGCTAGAGATCTCCCCTCTTTATGCCATGTTGATTCTCTTAGACATCTTAATTGCGAGTGGCCGGGGGGAGTTGTTATGGCTAGCCTCAAGGCCAAGAACATCTACTCTGTTATTAATCAAACTAATGATATTATTGTTCATGTGAACTCTGTCTGGTATTCTTCCTTTGATACTAAGATGTGGAATAAGTTGTTTCAGTATTTATGGAGAAGTCCTATTGAGCCAAAAATTAACTGTTTTAAATGGCTTGTTCTGCTTGATAAGCTTCCTGTTAAAAGCTTTAATTCTGATTCTAACTTGTGTAGCATTTGTAGACTCCCAAAAACTGGGAGACATATTCTTTTCGATTGTTTATTTGCTAAAGAAATTTGGAGTATGTTTGGTGTTATCTATCCTATTACTGTGAGCATTCTTGACATGATTACTGGTTATATATCTGGTCTTCCTAAAGATTCGAATCTTTTTTGGAATATACTGTCCTCTAACATTCTTTGGCAGATATGGAAATGTAGGAACGAAGAGAAGTACCAAGGTAAGCCAAGGGCTCTTACTGAGTTTTTCAGGAAACTCACATATTTTAAAATCTTTCTGCAGGTTCAAGTCACCATGATGATAGAGAGAAAGAAGCTGGAAAGATTTCTCAAGACTGGTCACGCGTCCTTCTACTACTATGAGCTGAAAAATGGATACCTTTGGCGGAGAACGCTGGAAGATCTTCACGCCTTTGACCAAGCTTGTGACAAGCTCAAGAAAGAAATCAGGAAAAATGCAAATCCCAGGATGGAAGATCTCTCCTTGCTGTCTCAAGTTCAAGCGCATAAGAATATAATCTGGATGGAAGGCCCCCAAGGCTGGACTGCCTGGGTCGATGATTTCTATGATATTCTTCACTAGTTGGTTATCAAGTACCTTTATGTATTGAGTTGTATATTCTGTTACTCTGATTTTTTGGCGGCAGTCGGAGGTTAATCCTCCCTGAGGGACTTCCTTTTGAACTCTATTGTACTTTTTTGATCTCCTTATGCTTAATAGAAAAAAACTATAATAATAAAAAATAATTAATAAAGAATAATATAAAAAAAATAATAATTTGTATTATTTTAATTTATAATAATTTGTATAATTTTAATTGTTATAATTTTATATTTAATATATTTTAAGATAATAAATTAGGTCAAGTTAAAATAAATTTATGACAAGTTAAAATAATTTTATTATTTAAAAAAATTATAAATTTATATTTAAATTTTTTAACATTGTTAATTTATTAAAGTAAAATTAACTGACTGGTAATGTGATGTGCATGAAAGAAAGAGCCACCACGTCCAATCAAACCGTACAAATGACATGGGGCGGGCCATTTTGTCCGCTGCCTAGCGAGTTCCAGAGTCTTCTAGAATTTGACGACACTTGGGTGCGTGTTTTATGTTTTTTATTTTTTCCGAATATTTAATTCTCAGACGTGTATGGTGTGGATTTATTCCACCTGATCAGATGACACTCCACCGAGCTCACAACTACAATATGTTTCATGTTTTAAGATAAAAATAATTATAATTATAACATTAAAAATAAGATTAATTATTTTAAATATTATAGACATAGATATGTAAATAAAGATCCAAAGGAATATATATAAACTCTATCAAAACCTTTAATATTTAAAAATTAAAAAAGTTAGTATATGTTAAGTATAATAACAATTTATTTGAAGTAATATAAAAAACTCACATTTAAATAGTTCTTTTTTTTTCCTTTTTTCTATTGTTGTAATGTTAGTATTTGTTGTTTAATTGATAGCAAATCAATTTTACAATTAAATATAATAATGTAATTTGTAATAAAATATTACTAGCATACTTATATTTTATAAATAAAATTCATGTAGAGGATGCTAAAAGATATTAAATAGAGAGCATTCTATACCAACTCCCACATGGTATCAAAGCTAGCAATTTACTCTTACAATAGATATATGAGAGTTTTAAGAGTTACTTATATTTAAACATGATGATGATTCTAGTGAAGATTATTATACTACTTCCCTTGTTTCACATGATTACTTGTGAATTAATGAGGGTGAGTCGTTATCTTATCATATTGATGCTTTGTTGACTTTGTGTAATGATATTATAGTTTTTTGTGAATAAAAAATTAAGGATGATTACAATGATTCTATAGGTAAGTCGTTATATATCAAAATATGCTTACTTGCTAATTGTAAACATATATATGATGTTGCCATCTTGGTTAGTAAGTTCAAATTGTAGCTAACGAGTAGATCCTTGATCTGATTTGATATGTGATTCAAGTGCAATGAAGTTGCATATAATGAAAATGCATTATATAATGCACTTGTGTTATGTAACACAAGGATATTATATAACACACTCATGTTATGTAATACAAGCTTACTATATAATATTGCATATAATGAAAGTGCATTATATAACACACTTGTGTTATGTAACACAAGGATATTATATAACACACCCATGTTATGTAATAAAAGATTTTAATACATAATATTGCATATATTGAAAGTGCATTATATAACACACTTGTGTTATTTAGCACAAGGATATTATATAACATGCCCATGTTATGTAATACAAGCTTAATACATAATATGCTCTTGTTATGTATAAATAAGTTATTCTACCTTTTTAAACTTGAAATAGGTTTGTATGACCATACATAGAAGTAAATGGACTTCTATTTTATCTCCCAAAAATATGTTTGTTATATTAATTTTTTTTTAACTTCATTGTTTTCAAATTGACTTGTTTTATAACAATAATAGACAAAATACCACTGAAAGTTACCTTGCTTCTTAGATTTCTACCAATATAATTATTTTTTTTCTATTTTGAATACATTTAGACATTTCTTTTCATTTTTTTTACCAATATCTTAGTCTTCCTCATATCCATGTATCCTTTTTTTATATAAGTTTTGATTTGCTATCAATATTTGAAAAATAATTATATAAAATTTCTTTATGCTTCATTCTTTACACATTAAAAATTATAAAATTAATTACTTTTATGTAAGTTGTGTGACACAAGTACTCAAAGGTAGTGTTTTTAAAAAAATCTACTTCAGAAAAGTAATAAATATGCACAACTTTTATTACTTAGGTTTGGCTATATTTCTACCAAGTAGATTTAAAAAATGGAGGCCATGCACATAGATGCTATTTAATATTTTAGTGATAAAAATATGAGCAATTTTTATGTGTGATTAGCATGACCTTTAGAATCAACTTTTTTTCAAAAGCCTTAGTAATTTATAAATTGAATTTAGAGTACTACAATTATTGGTGTTATCATATCTTTAAATTTTGAGTGTACGCATCTTCATTTACTCATCCAAGCTCAAGTTTAGGTAACTTTGTTAAAAAAATGTGGTAACTTTTCACTTCTTTTTTTTTTACTCCAATCCCATGCACTTACCCTTCTTTTCTTTTCCAATACTTCTTCCCCAAAGAATAATATTTTCACATTTTCCCTTTTCATATCCACTACTCTACATAGAAAAAGTCTAGTGATTTATTTTTCCATTGGAGGTTCCACCATAATTTCTAACTATCTCGCATACTTTCTTGATCAATTATGGTTTTGTGCTACCCTAAGTATCTAATTGTTTCAATAGTAAAAAAAAAACTTATATAATCATCAATAAATAGTATCAACAATAAAACATATTCCCAAAGAAATGTGATAATAGCAAAAAAAAAGAACCACATAATTATAAAAACCTAAAACTTAGCACTAACCAAGAAAGAAAATCCACAAGCTCAAACTAAAGATAAATGAATCCAAGATAGGAAAACAAAAATATGTATCTTAGAATGAAGATGACCAACAACCAAAATTAAGATTGACAATCCCTTAAACAATCATCCAAATTTTGCAAATGTCAACTATTAGTTTAAGTGTCAATAAGAGACAAATTTAAAATAAAGAATTCAATATTGAAAGAGTAGACACTAAATAAATCGAGGCATATTAGATTTCCATTATTTACTACAAATTGCCAAACTTATCTTTCTATTGAAGTCATTCCATATGATGCGAAGTTATATAGTTGTTGCTAAATTCATCCCAATTTTTGTCAAATATATTAATTGATAATGGAGTCCTTTGATTTTGAAATCATATAGACAATAGTGATAGGGTAACTTAGGCTAATGTTTTCAATGTCACACATACGCTAATCTTGTAGAAGTGGCATGATTTGACATTAGTAAGTTAGCCAAAACATTACTTCACCTCTAGACTCATGCAAGCATGTTCAAAATCTTTGTAGAGAACCAAATTTATGTTAGTCACCTTTATTCTATTCTTAGATGATGCAAGATTGCTTATGGATCCAAATTCTTTTGTGTTGGATGCATTTGTAAGAAATTATTTAACCATGGTGCCCATAAAATAGAACAAAGTGGTAGAAACACTCTTCTAGGATGTTATTTCTTAACATGCTTCACCATTGTAATAGGTATCTCATCTACTATTTTTGATCATTAACTTTCATTCCAAATATCTATCTATATCTACCATAGCCCAACTTTCTCCACCAAATGTTTCTCCCCTTATGGAATTTAATACACCATTATTTACCTATACCAAATGTCTCTCTTATGAGACTTCACCTACCACTATCTATTCAAATCTATTGAAATTATTTTTTCGTTCTCCACTCATTGTTTTTTATTCCACATAGCCTTCTATATCTTAGATGTCAACCTACATCCATACCCTATACTAAATTTATGTTTGCATCTCCATTCAATAATCTACATCAAATTTATTTTATATTCTCCACTCATTATTACTTCTTCAACATAGTCCTCTACATCTTACATGCCAATAACCCCACCTTGTTGCACTTGTACAATGTTCATACACTTCTACATCCATACCTAATACTGACTTTTCATTTGCATCTCCATTCATATCCTACATAACTTCTCACTCAATTCACTTACAAAATCAATATGAATATTATATCTAAATAAAAAATCTTCACAAATTTCTCATCCTCTCCCTTCACCAAATCTACATAGATATTTGCTTACACCTCCCAAAAAAATAAATAAGCTCTCCATCTTTTCCTTATATTGTCCACTACTCAACATATTGAAAATTTGATAATATTTTAATTGCCACAATAACTAAATATTTTCCACACTATCTTGTTTGTGTTTCCTTGAATAGCCACTCCTAATCTTTTGCTTTTATTCTTAATGTCGAAAAAATTAAAACAAATAATCAAAAATATTTATTTATATTGTCAATTATATTATAATTTGTTTAATAGAATAAGTAAACAACATTTCTATCCATTTCAATTACACAAAAAAATAAAATATAAAAAATATTATGCCTATTGAGAGTAGAAATATTTTCACAATCATAATTATGTTTTAATCTATAAAATATTAAAATTGAATAATTAAGCATTATTATTGAATATTTAAATCATAATTTTTAAAGAGAATTTTAGAAGTAGATGTAATAAATAAAATAAAATAATGGTATTAAACTAATTTTCTCATATACCTTCTATAAAAAATAATACAAAATTGGTATGAAGAGCATCAAAATTGTCATCATTCTAGGAAGACAATCTCATGTACATTTATTTCCACTTTCCTCTTTAAAAGATGTCTAAATCACTTCAACAAAGTGTTAATTTTCTTCAATTAAAAACACTATCTTTGATATATATCTATTGATGTTGCACCAATTCAATGTAGTTGGGGGTTGCGCTTCGGAGTGTACAATTTCACGATTCTTTCATTTGTAGATTGGATGGGTCGTGCATTTTTTTCATATTTCTACAAAACCATACAATTAAAATAATATTAGTTCTAATATTATCATTTCTAAATATAAGTTTCAAAGATGAAATATTATCTATAAAATTTGTTCATGCTACAATCTTAATCTTATTCTGATACTACAATATTTGATAAGAAGGACAAGCATAATTATTTTTTGAAATTATTTGTATATATAAATTATAATAGTGGAGAAAAAGGTTTTTACATCATGTATGGCCATATGCAAAGCTCTAACTTGTTCCCGCGATACTGTCCTCACCTGTTTTCATATTTGATTTCATATTATAAAAATGTCTAAAGTCAAAATTAATAAAGACAATTTAAATCTCATGATTAGAATAAAAAATGAGGATGCAAATTTTATGAACATAAAAATAATTGAACCTTTGACAAAGAAGACGTTTTTTGAAAACTTTTGAAAATGAAAATAGCTTTACAATGGCAACAAACCTTGTGGACAATGTTCCAAGTGACTCCTTCTGTACAAGGTGGAGTGGTGAGAGACCCATTGTAACGATAATATTTTCTACTACCAATTTTGATGTGCTTGGGATTCACCATACCCAAAACAACTTCTGGAGGCTCCTTATCAGCAATGGAAGCAATTTCATCTATTAACTATAGCAAAACAAAAATTAAAAAAATCAACAAAGATGTCAATATCTCAAACTTTTTGTCAATAGATGGGCCTAACCTTTCTAACGCTTTTTCCCATCTTTTCTATCTTTTTTGCTAAATACTCAAACCCTTTACTCAAAAGATGAGGTTTTACTTTTGATGTTAGTTTAGACTACTCCCATACACCTACAAATTCAAATTATATTGTACTTTTCTAAAGCATTTTATAAAAACAATTAAAAATTGTCATGAAGCATGGGTATGTCAAGTTACCTCCGCAAGGAAGGTGTCGGGTCTTCCATAAGTGTAGAGGATTCCAACAACAACAATCTTCTTGTCTTCTGATTCATGCACTAGATGCATTTCTAGAGGATACCTACAAGTGAAATGATTTACTTGAACTCAAAAAACTATAAAGATCCAAGTCAATATTATTCTTTATTATAAATTGAAGAAAACAAAATATACAACATTACCACATAAAAAAATCCTTATTTGATATCAGTGTCAAATGAGAACCTTCTAATAAATATTAAAACGAAATTGAGAATTAATTTAAAAATTTAGTCGAGAAAAAAAAAAGGTACAGATTCCTTGGTCTATAAGATTAACATTAAAAAACATGGTACCCCTTAAAAAAACACTATAAATAAATTATTGAAACATTTAATCAAAAGATCCTCAAAAGAAAAAGATTGAATTTAAATATTATACAAATTTGCAGTCAAATATAACAATATAATACTTTGATAGGTATTGTTAGGAATAAATTTGTCCTAACTTATTGTTTAAAGTTATATAATATTTTAATTAATACATCATTGTGAATAAAAGGTACCTAGAGAAGTTTTGGCAGTATGTAAAAGATGTTCCCATCAACACTTGTAACGACATAGTATATTTTAATATCATCCTTTTTCTCTACAACACACATCAAAAAATAATACAGATTCCATTGATGTAACATTGATTTAATGGTCCGTTACACATAACACAAGGTCGGGTATGGACTCACTAAATATTTTCTTAAGCCTAAAAAGTTACAATTATTTAAATCACATTTGAAGGTAGAAGGTAACAAAAAGAGAAAGTTGTTGTATCTAATATAAAAAATAAATTAGATAGAATAAAAAATTAAATAAAAACATCCCGTCTTTTAATCAAAACATTCTTATGTTCATTTGTTGTTGGCTTTTTATTCTTCTAATATCTAAAATACAATTAAAACAAGAAAGTAATTTCTATGTAACGTGATCATTTGCTCTTTTTCTTAAAAAATCAAGATAAAAGTCATACAAATAAAATTAAAAATTTATGTACCAAACTATTATCAAAATAATAATAAAAATGACTACTTTTGCATTGTTCATTAAATTATTGAATAAACAAAAGACGCATAAGACACATCTATTCTGACTCCAAAACGACAATACGGATTGACTAACATGCCTGTTTTATACTGACTATCTATCACGCTGTACTGACTATCTATTTTGGAACCAAAATAGCTTCAGCCAGACGTATAGATGGGGGCAGTACACCAATGATATCTAACCGTTAAAATAAATTATTGAATTAACAGAGGAAATAAGTGCGAAGGCGGCAGTTACAACAGTAACATCTAACCGTTCATTAAAAAAATGTGAAGAGCACTGAAAGCCAAGCAGCCTTGAAAAAGCTTACATCTAAACAGTAATTGGTATGAACGAAACAATGAAATGATTAGCATTCTGTTTAAAAGCTCAAATCCATCAGAAAATAAATTTTACATTACCTTCTGCCATTAACGGTATGCTCAGCTGGAGTGTGCCAGTGGCATTGATTAAGCCTGTATCTTCTCCCCTCTATCTCAATACTCCCAGCACCTGTGGCCCACTTCACCTAATCAAGCATTACCCAAAAATCAAAAAATCAATATCCTTGACTGTAAATCAAACAACCCAGAATCTTAAAAGTGCAGGATTTGAATGACAGACCATAATATCATGGCCCCTATTGAGGAGGGTCGCATTTGCAGGGAAATAAATCCTGCGCAGTTTGCCCAAATCAGGGTAGATCTTAGCCCTCCTTTTCACCACATCAATGGGAGACTGCTGCTGCCCATTTCCACACGCACTCCATTCCTCATGAAGATCTCCCCAATGCTCTGGCCCTCTTTCCTCTCCCTCTTCATACGTGAACTCCCTTTCATCCTCTGTTTCATTCACATCCCCACGTCACACAAAACCCTACAAACATCTACAAATCAAAACCCCCAAAATAAAACAACAAAATCAAACGCATTACCAACTTCCTGAGTTCGAATCCCCTCGATGAAGAGCAGTAACCCTAACAGAAGCAGTGCAGCTCGCATTAAAGGCCGTGCCATGGCGGTACTCAATCAATACTCAAAATTGCAACGAAATGTTAGAACTTTAATCCAAAATGCTACCAGAGAAGAATAATATATAGCTGTTATAACAGTCTGACAAATTAGAATATTTTTGTTTCTTATAACAGAGCAAAGCACGCGGCACGCCGTACTGTGAAATAATTTCTAATTGTGTCGCAAACTAAGATTATATAGGGATTGGGAGGGAGACTGTTCAACAGACTTACGCTAATTTACGCGGTTTTCCGATTGTCTCGCAGAGAATTTTGGCAATTTAAGTATGAAAACGCGTCAATTAGGGTACAAAATTTCCTGTAAAAGTCATTTGGTGTGACGGGAAATGGGCCTCACACCCGTCGTTTTTGACGGCCAATTTTCTTCGTGTCGAAGGATCGTGGTGGAAAAACTTCCAAAATTGCTTTCGTCATTCTGCGCGGAGCGTCAGAATCGTCATGTGCGTGGAGTTGAATATAGGGTTTTTCTAGGTGGGCGTTTTGAATATTCCTACCCTGGTTGTCTTTGCAGAGTCTTTTAGAATTTGACGACACTGGGTGCGTGTTTTATGTTTTTAATTTTCTCTGAATATTTAATTCTCAGACGTGTATGGTGCAGATTCATTCCAGCTGAGATGACAGTACACACGGCTCACGAGTACAATATGATGGACGGCTACTTTTACCATTTTTTTGGGCCAATGAATCGTTAGTGAGAATTTAATGCGAATATGACGTAATTTTAATTGAACTGAGAAATTTGTTATAGGGGGTGGATTCATAACATACAAATTTATGGTCAAACATGATGTGTGATGGTCGATTTGTCTATGCAGCATGACCACATTAATTAATTGATTTAAAATTAGAAGAAAATTAGAATATAACCATTTTTTTTATTTTCTTCTAATTTGTAAATGCAGTCAACGGTGCATTTTGTTGGTTGTATTTGATGGCAACATGTTTTGAATTGGATGAAGTAATTTGAATTTTTTTAAATTTGTATTGAATCAAATATGTAAAAAGATTACAAAGAAAGAGAGTAGTTCAAGAATACAACGGCCCCACTTTCCATCTCTACTACCTCTTTCTCAATGTACATTTAGAGAGTGAGGAGAGAGGTGAGATTGGTAGAAGCAGCAAGGGAGGAATAGAAATCGAGGTCTTGTAGGGGGATATATATATATATATATATATATATATATATATAGAGAGAGAGAGAGAGAGAGAGAGAGAGAGAGAGAGAGAGAGGGATAAAATAGAGAAAGGGACATGGAACATAGAAAGTAGAGATAGATGGATAAGTATAGAGGCAAAGAGAGGGAAGGAGGGAGGGATGTAGGTATAAAGATAGTGGGTGGGAGGGAGATTTATTTAGAGAAATAGAGGTAGGTAGGGAAGGAGGGAGAGGGGAGATATATATATATATATAAGTAGAGATAGAAGGGGAGAGAGAGGAGGGAAGGAGACAATGAGAGCTATGTAGAAAATTAGAGAGAGAGAGAGAGAGAGAGGGGGGGGGGGAGATAAAAGTAGAAAGGGATGGAAAGAGAGGTAGGTAGAGAGAGGGAGAGGGGAGATAAAGAGAGTAAGAGGGAAGACATATGGATAGAGAGAGTAGATAAATAGTGAAGGGGAGAGAGGAGATAGAGAGTAGAGATATATGGATAAGTAGAGAGGCAAAGAGAGGGAAGGAGGGAAATTTATCTAGAGAAATAGAGGTAGATAGGAAAGGAGGGAGAGGTATATATAAAGAGAGGGAGACGAGAGATAGATATAAGTAGAGATAGAAGGGGAGAAAGAGGAGGGAAGGAGAGCTATGTAGAAAAATAGAGGAAGAGAGTGAGAGGGAGGTATGTAGAGAGAGAGACCTGTCTAGATATTGGGGTGGAGAGGAGAGAGTGAGATGTAAAGAGGTAGAGAAAGAGGAGAGAGGGAGAGTGTTAGGGAGAGAGATTAATATAAAGCTCAAGGGAGACAAAGAGAGTGAGATAAAGAGAAATAGAGAAGGAAGAATGGTGGGAGCAAGAGAGAGGGTGAGAGGGGGAGAGGGAGAGTGATAGGAAGAGTGATAGGTATAGAAATCGAGGGAGACAAAGAGAGTGAAATAACGATAGAGAGAGAATGATAATAAGAGTTTTGTGATTATTGAAATTTGACCGAGTTTGAAAAATTATAAGATCTAGAGCTTGGGGAGGGAGGAGAGAGTGAGATAGAGAGAGGTAGAGAGGGAGAAGGAGAGAGATAGGAAAACATATTGGTCTAGAGCTTGGGAGAGACAAAGAGTGTGAGATAGAGAGATAGAAAGAGCATGATGATAAGAGCCTACTAATTATTGAACTTTGGCTAAATTTGAAAAATTATAAGATCTCCTAAAATCTAGAATCTATATTATGACTTTTAGAGACCTGAAACCATTATCAAACATCTTACCAATATTTACGTAAAACATAACTTAAAGTATAAAAAGATAAAAGACAAAGAGAAAATATAACTTATACTAAAAACTAAGGGAAGGCCAAAGACATTAGCATATAGGGGCATGCTCTTTTTCTAGCTTTATGTCAGCAAAACATATGTATGTATTTTGCTTGTTTACCATAACAAATACACGTTATAATACGTGTGTGTTTTTCTCGCATAAAAGTATGTACCTGTTTCTATTTCAAATAACACGTATGGGTATGTACAGGATCATGGTGGGCCAAAACAAGCCCTTAAGTGACAATGAAATTTTAGAAAATCAGAGTTATGCAACTTGACATGAAAATTTGAATAAGTTATGAACACTATTTAAAAAATATGTAACAAGAGAATCTGTAGCAAATTGAATGTAGTTTCTAAGCTACTAGTTGTTTTTTGAAAAAAAAAAAATCTATTTGATGAAAATTTGAAATTTCAATGCAGTGGTACTAAAATTTCAAGAAAAAATAAGAAGTAGGTGTATGTCTGACCACCCTAATCACAATCAAACCATAATATTTTTTTATAAAATTTATAATATAAATAGTAGACTCATGTTCGGATGTGACACATATTTTTTTGTAATTTTTTATGAAGTAAATAATTAATTATGAATTTTTTACTACAACTTTTCATAAATTTAAAAACTCCTACGTCTAACCACCTTAACTTGGTCTAAACTTTATGAAATTCATTTTTTTTTCCTATAGTAGATGAAGCATAGAATGTGACGCATGTTTCAGATTTAAAAAATGTGATACCATTTGTAAGTTATCGGTGTTTTCAATCAGCCTATTAGTTAGGACTTTCGTTAGAATTCAATTAGAAAATAAATAATAATTATTTATTAAAATCAAAATAAGACAAACCTTATATTGTTGGAAAGCTGAGAACCTCCTTAAAAACCCGTTTTTCATTTTATCAATTTTAGCTAAACAAAAAGTCATCAGCTACTAGTGCAAAGTCTAGAAAATCAAAGAATACTCAAAAACACATTTTTTCTATTGACTTTCCAAGCATGTCATTTCCAAGCCAAATCCCAAAGCATTTCCAAGCCAAATTTTGAAATTTGATATCCGATTTTAATAAGTTATGATATTAATATATTAATATATACAATATATAAACATAATAATATTCAATATATATAATAAAAATGTTATATATTAATACTATAATATATAAATGTATATATTAAAATATATTATTAATATTTTTGTTAGTGGTCATATAGTTTCGTAAGGGGTCATATGGTATTCTGAGGGGTCACATGGTCTCGTTAGGTGGCATATGGGATCGTAAGGGGAAACACATGTGCTAGAATAGCATATGACCCCATAGGACACCATATGGACATCATATGGTCCTAAAGGGTCATGTCGTGCACTAGGACATTAAAAAGGGTCATATGGTGTCCTAAACGGTCATAGGACACCATATGACCCCTTAGGATACCATCTGACACCTAAGGACACCATAAGGGGTCATATGGTATAAGGGGTCATATGGTGTCCTAAGGGGTCCTAAGGGGTCATAGAACACCATATAACCCCTTATGACATAATATGACCCCTAACGACACCATATAGTGTCCTAAGGGGTCATATGGTATCCTAAGGGGTCACAGAATACCATATGACCCTTTAGGACACAATAAGACCCCTAACGACACCATATGGTGTCCTAAGGGGTCATAAGACATCATATGACCCCTTCGGACACCATGTCCTAAGGGGTCATATGGTGTTGTAAAGGGTCATAGAACACCATACGACCCATAACAAAACCATATGGTGTCCTAAGAGGCCACGAGACACCATATGACCCCTTAGGACACAATATCACCCCTAACGACACCTAAGGGGTCATAGTTGTCCTAAGGGGTCATATGACGTCCTATGCACCCTTAGGACATAATGTGACCCCTTAGCACAACATAGGACCCCTAACAACACCATATGGTGTCCTAAGGGGTCACAGAACACCATATGACCCCTAACGACACCTAAGGGGTCATATGGTGTCCTAGCCCCTTAGGACACAATATGATCCCTAACGACACCAAAAGGGTCATATGGTGTTTTAAGGGGTCATAAGACACCATATGACCCCTTAACACACCATATGACCCCTAATAACACCATATGGTGTCTCAAGGGGTCATATGGTGTCCTAAGGGGTCATGGAACACCATATGACCCCTTAGGACACCATACTACCCATAACGACACCATATGGTGTCCTAAGGGGTCATGGGATAGCATATGACCCCTTAGGACACCATAAATTGTCCTAAGGGGTCATAAAACACCATATTCAACCCCTTGAGATATAAATATGACCCCCAACTCATAGGACACCACATGGCCCCTTAGGACACCATACAACCCCTAATGACATTGTACGGTGTCCTAAGGGGTCATAAAACACCATATGACCCCTAACACCACCTTAGGACACCACACAACACCGTATGGTGTCCTAAGGGGTCATAGGACACCATATGACCCCTTAGGACACAATATGACCCCTTAGCACACCATACGACCACTAATGACACCATATGGTGTCTTAAGGTGTCATATGGTGTTTTAAGGGGTCATGGGACACCATATGCCATGACCCCTTAGCACACAATACGACCCCTAAATACACCATATGGTGTCCTAAGGTGTCATATGGTGTCATAAGGGGTCATAGAACACCATACAACCCCTTAAGACACCATACGACCCATAACGACACCATATGGTGTCCTAAGGGGTCATAAAACCCCATATGACCCCTTAAGACACCATACAACCTCTAACGACGTCGTATGGTATCTTAAGGGGTCATAGAACATTATATCCAACCCCTTAGGATACAATATGACCCCTAACAACACCTAAGGGGTCATGTGGTGTCCCAAGGGGTCATAGGACACCATATGACATAGGACACCACATGACCCCTTAGGACACCATAAGACTTTTAATGACACCACATGGTGTCCTAAGGGGTCATATGGTGTCCTAAGGGGTCAGAGGACACCATAAGACCCCTTAAGACACAATATGACTCCTAATGACACCTAAGGGGTCATATGTTGTCTTAGCGAGTCATATGTTGTCTTAATGAGTCATATGACACTACATTATCCCTTATGATACAATATGACCCCTAGCTACACCTAAGGGGTCATATGGTGTCTTAATGAGTCATAGGACACCACATGACCCCTTAGGACACCATACGACCCCTAATGACACCATATAGTGTCCTAAGGGGTCATAGGACACCATATGATCCTTAACGAAACCTAAGGGGGTTCATATGGTGTCTTAACGAGTCATAGGACACCACATGGCCCCTTAGAACAACATACAACCCTTAACGACACCATATAATGTCCTAAGGGGTCATATGGTGTCCTAAGGGGTCATAGGACACCATATACCTATGACCCCTTAGGACACAATATGACCCCTAACAACACCTAAGGGTTCATATGGTTCTTTAAGGGGTCATAGGACATATGACCCCTTATCACACCATATGACCAACAACACCATATGGTGTCCTAAGGGGTCATAGGACACCATATGACCCCTTAGGATAGTATACGACTTTAATATGACCCCTAATGACACCATATAGTGTCCTAAGGGGTCGTATGGTGTCTTAAGGGACATAAAGACCACTAAAAAAACCTAAGGGGCGATATGGTGTCCTTTCATAAGAGACCATATGACCCATTAGGACACCATATGACCCCTAACAACACTATATGGTGTTCTAAGGGGCCATATGGTGTTCTAAGGGGCCATATGGTGTCGTGAGGGGTCAAAGAACACCATATGACCCCTTAGGACATAATATGACCCCGAACAACACCTAAGGGGTCATATGGTGTCCTAAGGGGTCATAGGACACCATACGACACCGTATGGTGTCTTGAGGGGTCATATGGTGTCCCAAGGGGTCATAGGACATCATATGACCCCTTAGGATATAATATGACCCCTAATGACACCATATGGTGTCCTAAGGGGTCATCTTGTGTCTTAAGGGGTTATAGGACATAATATGACCCCTTAGAACACCATATGACCCCTAAAGACACTGTATGGTGTCCTAAGGGGCCATATCATGTCCTAAGGGGTCATATGGAAGGGGTCATAAAATACCATATGACCCCTTAGGACACAATATGACCCCTAACAACACCTAAGGGGTCACAAGACACCATACAATCCTTAACAACATCATATGGTGTCCTAAGGGGTCATAGGACACCATATGACCACTAACGACACTTAAGGGTTCATATGGTGTTTTAAGGGTCACGGAACACCATATGACCTCTTAGCATACCATAAGGCTCCTAACAACACCATATGGTGTCCTAAGGGGTCATATGGTGCTCTAAGGGGTCATATAACACCATATGACCCCTTGGGACACCATACAACCCATAACAACACCATATAGTATACTAAGGGGTCATATGGTGTCCTAAGGGGTCATATTGTTGCATTATTTGGGAGATTGTTTGATTTGGTTGTTCATTGTTGCTGCTAGGATATGTCTTCATCATTGATGTCAACATATTCGTGTGAGTGATTCCAATGAGTTTGAGAAAGGTTTTTTGTCTGATTTTGTAGTTTGGTTTTTCTGATCACTGTTTTGCAGTATCCAATATATTCTGGTGTGATAAGATCTTGTGCTGAGATTTTGGATTATTATTTGGGATGATCTTGTGTATCTTCATTTCAGATGGTTCATGATTTGGTGCATCGCAAGTTATCTTTCTTTGTGACAGTTGTTGATTGGTTGTGTTCTTTTGCTTTGAGACATTGACAAATACACAACACCAAGATTTTGACATGGAAAACCCAGTTAAGGGAAAAACCACAATGGGAACCTACCCACAATAAGATGATACTTTGTAGTAGTATGTGAAAATATTACAATGGGGAGTGCACATGCATTCAAGCTCATTGCCTAGAGCTCATTGCTCAAAAGATATATGCCTAGAAGGCTACAACCCTCAAGGAAGTCTCATTGACATACAAATATGATTCAGACTACAATCCGAAAGGAATGAAATGCAATAATAGCATCTATAAATGCCAGATGATAGTTCTGGTTAAGAATAGTTGTCTACTGTGCAACACCAAATTCACCACAACACCTCGCTGAATGATATGTCCTTGTTCACACATTTACCTTTCTCTGATAATGTAGACACAATACCAACTACTAAATTACATAAGTATCTCACCTATACATACAAATGATCAACCTTGATAACAAGGTCAACTAAACCCTCAACCTTTAACTCATAATTACAAAAGTGACATTGCATGATACAAAGATCGACCACCAGACCAATATTATGATTTACATTAGATAGCATGGACCTAATTCAAATTCCCAAACAATTACATCCACTAGAAATTCCACCAAAATCAACCGCAACATGCTACACCATCGGAAATACTACATAACACACAAATTATCACTGGTTCAAAGAAATCACCAAAAACTTGCTCAACGATCAATGTGGATCACCAAAATAAATTGTACATGACTATTAAACACCATCAAGCACGATTGCTGCTAACAATTGGTATCTGAGCTATATCCTCTGGTAGAAGCTTGATCATTTGAGGAGATCCAAGATGGCAGCTGAAGGTATTCTTTTCAAGAAGGACAGTCTAAGGTTTGATTAGCAATTTTTTTGCACAAAGTGTCTTTGTTGCCTCCAAAAATAATGTCATCCACATATACAACCATAATAATCATGTGGTTTCCATCTGCTTTAATGTACAAATTGTTGTCTGCACTTCCTTTTTTTGAAACCTTGCTCCTTTTGATACTTATCTAACCTTGAGTACCATGCTCTTGGAGCTTGCTTCAAGCCATACAATTCTTTCTTCAACCGACACACAAAAGTTTCATCATCATGTAGTATAAAACCTTCTGGTTGTTCCATGTATACTTCTTCTTCTAAATCTCCATTCAGGAAGGCAGATTTTACATCCATTTGATAGACCTTGTATCTCTTGTAGGCAGAGAATGCTATAAATATTCTAATGGCTTCAAGTCTTGCAACCAGTGCAAATGTTTCCTCAAAATCAATCCCTTCTACTTGAGAATAACCTTTGCACACCAATCTAGCTTTATGCCTAACAATCTTACCTTCTTCATTCATCTTGTTTTGGTATACCCATTTTTGTGCCAATGATATTCTTAACGACTGATCTAGGAACTAATTCCCAAGTTTTGTTCTTTTCAATTTGTTGTAGCTCTTCTTCCATGGAATCCATTCATTTCTCACTCTTCTTGGCCTCATTGAATGTTTAGGTTCCATTTCAATCATGAGGCAAAAATTGACTTGTTCATTGGTTCGACAACTCTTCTTATATTCTGCACACCATCATTCTTGTTGCCTATAATTTGATCTTCAGGGTGATTTTTCTGCACATACCAGTTAGGGGGCTTGCTTGATGCTTCTTCTGGTTCACTATCAGATTGCACTTCATCCTCATCACCAGAATCATCATACCGGTTGACTTGAGCTTGTCTTCCTTTATGCAAGTCTTCATTCACTCTTACATGCACACTCTCAATGACTCTCCCGAGTCTTTTATTGTAGCACTTGTAGGCCTTACTGTGAGTTGAGTAACCAAGGAAAATACCTTCATCACTCTTGGAATCAAAGCTGCCTTAGCCATCCTGATCTCTTTTGATTAAGAATTTACTCCCAAACACTTTGAAGTACTTGACTGATGGCTTCCGATCATACCACAATTCATAAGGTGTCATCCTATTGTTTGTTCTCAATTGAACCCGGTTCAATGTGTATACAACAGTATGAACTACTTCCTTCCAGTACATATCCAGTATGTTGGCTTCATTTAACATGGTTCTTGCCATCTCCTTGACAGTCCTGTTTTTCCTTTCCACCACACAATTTTGTTGTGGTGTCCTTGGAGCTGAATACTATCTTCTGATTCCATGTCTCTCACAGTAGTCTTCAAACTCATTTGATGTGAACTCTCCACCTTGGTCTGATATTAGGCATTTTAGCTTGCATCCACTTTCCCTTTCAACCATCTTCCAGAAGATCTTGAACGTTTCATATGCTTGAGATTTGTTAGGCAAGAAAGTGACCCATGTCATTCTTGAGAAATCATCAATGAAGAGCATGAAATATCTCTCATTAGCTAGAGCTCTTGTATTGGTTAGACCACATAGATCAGTGTGCACAAGTTAAAGTGGCCTTGAAGTATTATGTTCTTTAGTCTTGAAGGTCACCTTATCCTGCTTTCCTTTTACACATTCATCACAAAATGTGCTTGTCGGTTTGATGATTTCTGGTATGTGTCTCACATAACCTTTCTTACTTACCTTAACCAAGTTGTCAAAGTTTATATGTCCTAATCTTCTGTGCCACAACCATCTCTCATCCACTTGTCCCATCATGCATTGGGATTAAAAGTATTCTTTCAGATTGTACACATTTCCATCTGTTCTTTTTCCCTCTACAATAATCTGGCCGATACTCTCCTTTCTTATCTAGTAACTGGTAGAGTCAAAAGTGAATTTATATCCTTTATCACACATCTGACTCACACTAAGCAAATTGTGCTTTAGGCCTTCTACATAGTATACATCGCGTGCCTTCAATTTTCCATTTATATTTAGGGTACCTTTGCCTTTTATCTTGATGGAGGAGTTGTCTCCAGATCTCACCGAGTCTCCATTCCAATCTTCAAGTTTAATAAACTTCTTTTTGTCACCGGTCATGTGATTGGAACATCCACTGTCTAAAACCCACAAGTTTCTTCTTTATGCATGTAGGGTAGTCTGCACAATCAGACTTTATCCCACTTTATTTTTGTCCTTCTCAACCCAAACCGATTTGACCTCTTTGTTCTTGTCTACTGCAATTTCATGTTTTGGTTTAACTACCAGTTTATCATCTAGTGTTGACTTCTTTTGCTTGATTTTTCTTAGCCTGCAACGCTTTGCAATGTGTCCAAACTCTTGACAATTATAGCATTTCACATTGACATTAAATGATGAGCTTGAAAAATTATTGTAGGACATTGGTTGACTTCTCCTACATTCAAAACTCCTACATGACCAAATCCATTGCACTGATAACAAACAACATCCATATCCTGGAGTGCATTGAATGGATTTCTACTTGCAAAACTAATAGGGGGCTTGTTCATCAATCTACAATTAACAATTCTATGTCCAAACTTATTACACTGATAGTAGTAGCCATGGAAGTTAGGTACATACCGATCTTGTTGTTGTGGACCGGCAAACCTTTGTCTCATCGGATGTCTTCTTCTCATGCTGTTGACTTTAGTGAACCCTTCATCATCAATCTTGAACCCACCTTTATAATTTTCAGTCTGGTACATTGGGTGTGGCTTCCGGTTTTGAGCATATCGGTTCACAGGCTGATTTCTTGTAGCCTCAGCATAGGTCTTCTTACCGGTATCTTTGCTAACAATAAATGTTTGCTTCTCTTTACATTTACTTGAGGAACTGAATTGTATCTCTTTACCAAACATGTCTTTGTTGTTTTAACTTTGTCCTTATTCAAATCCTAAACCACCAATATCTTTTGATTTCTTTTGATTGCTCAACATCTTGTCCAAGGCTTCAGTGCTACCCTCGTACTTCCTTCTCATTTTCAGTTCATCCTTGCTCTTTTTGAGCTCCTTTTTGAGCCTTACAATCTCTTCTTCTAATTTCTGATGCTCCTTCTCCTTCTCTAACGCATTAGAGCTTGTGACCTCATAAATCCATTTGACTTCTTCTACCTGGAGTTTCAAATTAGAGATTACTTTCTTGGATTCCTCCAGAGATTTCTCAAGTTATCTTCCTCATCTTCATCAACCGGTTTATCTAGTGCCATAAAGAGATTAACTTCTCTTTCATCCTCATGACAGTCATCTTTTGATGCACTCTCTTCATCTGTGGCATCATCCTCAATGGTATATAGGTTGTTCTGCTTTTGGTTGCTTCTTCTTCCTTGCCGGTAGACTTTCTTCTCTTTGTCTTTACCAGAAGATCTTCTAGAGCTCCTTTGCTCATCTCCACCAGTTTCACCATAGGGACATTTTGCAGCAAAGTATCCTATTTTACCATAGTTAAAGGATTTGAGAGGCATCTTTCCTTTATAATTACCGGATCCTCTTTTGAGCTTCCTTACAAATTTTTCCACCTCAACATCCGAGTCTTCACTGGATTCACCATGAATAATTTCTTCCTTGCTCTTTTTGATGGAGTTGAAAGCAACCTCTTTCTTTGAAGTTACTTCACTAGTTGTCCTCATCTCATAAGCAGTTAGAGAGCCAAATAACTCATCCATTGAAAATACTTTTAGATCCATGGCTTCCTCTATAGAAAATACATTAGTATCATACTTAGATGTGAGTGATCTAAGCACCTTTTTGACAATAACTTCATCAACTATTTCCTCTCCAAGTCCTCTGATGGTGTTCACTATTTCATCTTTCATCAACTATTTCCTCTCCAAGTCATCTTTCATCTTCAAGCCTTCAAGCTGACCTCTTAGTGTTTGCATCTTGGCCTCCTTTGTTAGGATAACCGATGAACAACTGAGAGGGGGGGGGTGCGTGAATCAGTTGTTAACAAATTATATCAATTAAACCACTTAATAGCTTTTAACTGGAGCACATAAACATTGAATAATGAAATAGCAGAAACAGATACCAGTAAGCAATAAAACTTAAGAATGAAATAAAGAATTAACACAATGCAACCATACCACATAACACCATTATTTGTACATGGAAAACTCGGTAAAGGAAAAAACCATGGTAGGAAGCCTACCCACAGTTAGATGATACTTCTTCAGAAAGTATGTGATACAATAAGGGGCCTGTACATGCAGGAAGGCACACTACCTAGAGCGTACTGCTCATTACAAAAGTCTCAATGACTACAGAGACGTTATAACCACCTCAAGATAATTGGACAACAATCCATAATAATGAACTGCCAAAGATAGCATCTACCATGCCTGATTACAGTCTCGGTTAAGCTCAATACCGAAGACCTCTAACCTCTTACTTAAACCCAATTCAATCACCTATGATCGACCAAATCTCTTTCGCATATGATATTACATTCCACGACCACGACCATTACATTTCCATTCCCATCCTCTTTTTCTACAATGAGATATTACATCAATTTATACAAACCCTAAGGCCTAAACCAATTAGGTCAAACACCTAAAAGATATTACAATAAGATCATTACATACATCCATATTAAAATGATATGCCATGTCGGCTTTAGACCGAAGCAATAATAACCAATCCGTAAATCATCCTAGTAACATGTAGAGAACACATTAACATGACATCGGTCCATAATCTAGATAGGCATCGGACCTAATCTAGGTCCACCACGCTAAAGAGATGTCTTCAATTAGTTGAGGCATGATCAAGGGTCACCTTCTGCATCCTGAATTCCATCTAGAAGCCGCACCAACACCACTTAACATTTTGCCAAGGATTCTTAGTGAAAGCTCTGCCGGTTAAACCTTAAACCCATACCGATAACACAATATCTTCTACCGGTAACCAAAAACCTGTCTGTCGGTAACCAACCATATCAGCTAGAGTTGACATCAATGACAAAACATTAATGTAACACATAATCAATTCATCCATATTGCCAACATCCTTGACCTTGACATCTCCTTCAAATAATCTCTGCAATTTGTCCCAAGTCTCTTTGGCAGATGAGCAGTGCATTACCTTGACAAATTCATTATCAGATAGCCCATTGAGTATAGCATGTTTAGCCTTTGCATCATTTTCATACTCCTTCTTAGAATCCAGATCAGTAGGAGGAACACTAGGGATAGTATACCCATTCTTTACCAACATCCAAACATCAAAACCTAGAGAGGACATATAGGTTTCCATTCTTCTTCTCCAAAAGGCATAGTTGGTTCCATCAAACATGGGAGCTTTGGAGGAGGAGGAGGACTCATTTCTTGCCATTGTGTTCTTAAACCAAAATATACCCAAGCTAGAGAAAGCTTTGACCAACCGATAACCTAAGGCTTTGATACCAATTTTAGAAGACAAGATACCACTGAGAGGGGGGGGAATCAAGGGTTTCCAATAATCTTAACCTTTTAAACCTAAGAGAGTGTATCAATCAGTAGTTCAAAAACTAATTGAGTATACCGGTTAGACAAAGAAAAGATCAAGATGCAAGAACTCACAAAAACACATCACACAACATCGGATGTACGAGGAAAACCCAATGTGGGAAAATCCTCGGTGATAAATGTTGCTGGAGTCTACTGCTCCAATCCAACCTCAAATGAAAATAACCATATTATAAAGAATTAGGGCACCAACCCAGGAGCACCAACCCTTGTTGATTTAGGGCACCAACCCAAGGAGCACCAACCCCTGTTGATTTAGGGCACCGAACCCTATTTGTTTATGGGCACCAACCCAAAGGAGCACCAAACCCTACACCAAGCTCCAACTCAATGATATAAAATGAAATAACAACTTATTACAATGATAGCACTTTGTTACAGATGAGTTTTGTAACACCTCCAACGAATTCACTCCACCAGTTATTCTATCTCACTGCTTCTTCTGTTATCGGTTCATTATTCACTCTCTGACTCCTTACTGGCCAGTCTCTGCCTTTTTTGATTTCTTCAGATCCTTACTCATCACTTTCTAACTTTGAGATGCCTTCTCACTGGTTGCGACACTACTCAGTTTTCTACCAGTTGCTCTACTATGTATTCTACCCAGTCTGAATCCCTCTAGTTCTCACTCAACTCTCATTCACTCTTTGTTGTTGTCTTGTTGGATCTTCCTTTGTCAGTTCACACAACTGCTATACTCTTGGCAACTTATTGGTTACTTTAATCTTACTGGTTAAACCTCTGCTAAACCCTCTTGCTGGTTCTCTTCCCTGTCAGTTCTACTCCAATACTTAGACACATTTTGATATTTTCTCTGATCACTCTGTGTTGTCTCAATCACTCTCTCCTCTCTAACATCTATCTCTTATGCAACATCTTCTCCTTTGATCATGAATCTGCAAATTTATATATCTCTTCTGGTTTTCCTGCCTAACTGTAATATTTAAATATTTCCTGCCCAGGGTTTTCTTTATCGACTTTAGTCAGATCAGATCACATCAAATCTCATCTCTGAGATTGATATCCTGCAACAAGACAACACTACACCGCTATATCTTCTTTTATCTATACACGTTTTCTATTTTTGGCAAGCATGACTCTGCTTTTTTTCAATCACCATTAATGTTCTAGCACTTTACTTCTCAGTTTCAATAAGGAGATTAGATATCATGCATCAATCATGAAGACAATAGATCAAATCTCTGCCACTCGGTCTGCATCAAGCCACGTTCCTTTGTACTCCTCCCATGATATTAGCAGTCGACATTTAATGTTGACCTACTCTTTACGAACCTTTCCGAAATACACCTCATCGAATACTTGTACGATTGCCACCTGGAGTCCAAGTGTCTTCTTTGTCGACATCTACCTCAGCTTAGTCCACTTTGTTGGTTCAAGCTTGGTCATCGACCAAAAATATCCTACCGGTATCTACCTTATGCTATTGGTCTTCTTACTCAACCGATCACTGGGTTTCTTTGTGTTCTGCTTGTCTCTAGTCTTCTTATCGGTGGACAATATTACTGCCTTCATACCGGTAACATATCTTTCATGCTGATCATGCTAACTTACCGTTGAACCACCATGCTAGTAACATCTCCTTCTTGCACCTTCCATACACCAAGCTTACCGGTGACCTATTATACATACCGGTTGACATCAATGACAATACAATGCCAACAAATTTGTGTTGTTTCCCTATATCAACCTCTTTTTTGATGCAAGGTCAACCTTGTGGTCAAATACTTGACCCTTTAAAGTTTATAACTAAAATTAAAATGTTAAAAACTTTAACTTATTCTTTCCCAATTTCAAAGTTCAAATTTAATTTTTAATTATTCCCACCTCTTCCACTAACAAGTGTGAATTGACTATACACATGTATGTGACATTATCTATCTATATTTAAAGGTAGAGACTAAGCTTTATATTTGAAGAACTTGATGTTTGAACTACCAAACTTAATGTGGGTAAGTCTTTTCCAAAGAATCCCCTTACAATAAAAGAATTACAAGATCAAATCACTAATATAAATGAAAATGTGGATGATGATGATATGGTGACTTTAATCATTAATAACCTAACATCTTCATATGAATCGTTTATGGAGTCCTTAAACTTGTTGACCAAAATTCAAAATGTAACATTTGCTAAAATTGACACATTTATTATACACATATATAGGAAAACATAGATGAATGATTCTACTTCTTAAAATTCGTAGAGTGCATTTTTTGTATGATATAAGGGAAACAACAAGAACTTATGGTTTTCTTTTTTCTTTTTCCACTTCACAACCACACAAAAAAGTGAAGTGCTATTATTGTCATGTAAAGAAGAAACATTTTATAGAAAAATAATGTAACATATATTACAATAAAAAATTGCACATTGATGCTAGTGTGGTAGATCTAGAGATAAAACAATCTTATTCTTTCATCTCCTATTTCTTCTATAAAATACAGTATGATTCTATTCATGAATTCCATTGATAATGAAATAATATTCATTATCTTCTAGATATATTTCCTTGAGATGAATCCTTTCTTGTAGATTAAAGGACAATATTGAGGACATCCATATCTTATTTGATGATAGTTCTATCATAGGTATTGTCTCTATATCATTGTCTTTGGATCTTGTCGCCATCCATTTCCACAAGGTTTTATATTATCAATTCAATTAGAAATATGACTCTTAATTTCATTGTGGTACCTTGTAGCATTGGCGTAATTAAATTAAAAATATTAGCAATTTCCAAAATTAGGCTAGATAAAATAAAAAATAAAATATTGATATTAAATTTATCATCAAAAGTCAACACAATTGTTTTATGTGCACATTAATATGTTCACACTTATTTTTGCTTCCTATTTTAAAAGGTATTTTCTCCTTTTATTTATTTCTAGTGTTATTGCATCCACTCAATGTATTTGAGGACCACCTTAAGGATTGTATATTTCCACAATTCTTCCATTTGTGGGTTGGATGGGTCGTGCATTAAATTTGTTTTCCTGCAAAAAAACATAATACATAAAATTAGCTATAGTAATCTAAAAGTTATTGTAGAACAAAGAATTAATATGTTTTAAAATTAACTAGAAAATATGTGGTGATTGTTTAATCAACATCACATCTTGAAAAATAAATTTAAAATAAAATTTCTACTTATTAAATTTGTTGAACCTATGATCTTAGTGTTCTTATACGATAATATTTGATAAGAAGTGCAAGTATAGTTATTCTTTTAAATTTGTGTATCAATAACATATATTTACAAGTATAAAATTAGAAAACTAGATATTTACATCATGTATAGCCGTTTGTAGAGATTTGACTTGTTCTTCCGATACAGTATTCACCTGCTTTGTACAAATAACTTTGTGTTAAAAACCGCCTAAAATATCAAGGTTCAAAATCAGTAGAGTCAATTTAACTCATAATAAAGATAAGTTATAATTGCTAAATATATAACCTTTTGAAGGCAAAGACATTTTAAAAAACTTGTAATTATGATTTTTTTAAAGCAAAAGGGCAATGAACCTTCTCAATAATGCTCCAAGTGACTCCCTCTGTACAGGGTGGAGTTGTTAGAGACCCATTGTAGCGATAATATTCCTTGCTACCTATTTCAATATCATTGGCATCAACCATACCAAGAGCTTCTACAGGAGGCTCCTTATCAGCAATGGAGGCAATTTCATCTGCTAACTATAGTAAAATAAAAACACAACACACATTAATAATGGTCTCAATGAGAGAAACCTTTTGTCCATAGATATGTGACATCTTTGAATGTTTCTTCCAATCCTTTTAATCTTTTTAAATAAATACTCTAACCCTTTAATTGGCCAGTGGGGTTTTACTTTTGTTGTTATTCATATTGTTTGCACACATCTATAAGTCTAATTTCTATTGTATTGGAAAATAGACGAGCAACTTGTAGAAAAGATAAAAGAGAAAAGTCAAATTACCTTTGCAAGAAAGGTATCAGGCTTTCCATAAGCATAAAATATTGCTTGCACACATCTATAAATCTAATATCTATTGTATTGAAAAAATAAATAAGTGACTTGTAGAAAAGATTTTTTTTTTAAAATGTCAAATTACCTTTGCAAGAAAGGTATGGCTTTCCATAAGCATAAAAGATCTCTTGCACACATCTATTAATCTATTTTCTATTGTATTGGAAAAAAAAAATGTGACTTGTAGAAAAGATTTAAAAAAATGTCAAATTAGCTTTGCAAGAAAGGTATTTGGCTTTCCATAAGCATAAAAAGGTTGGTTGCACACATCTATGAATCTAATTTCTATTGTATTGAAAAATAAATAAGTAACTTGTAGAAAAGATTTTAAAAAATGTCAAATTACCTTTGAAAGAAAGGTATCAGGCTTTCCATAAGCATAAAAGATTGCAATAACCGCAGATGTATTGTCCTCTGCTTGATGCACCAAATGAATTTCTAAAGGATAACTGAACCAATACATTCAATTAGTCAATACCATTATAACCATAAATATCCAAATTGATCTTACCGATTTTATAAATTGAAAACAATCCTTGTCAAAACACAAAACGTTACCTACATACAAATATAATAATAATAATACATTATATTGATATTTATTGTATAGATTTATAATTTAAAAAAATGTATGTATTGAAAGCACTACATATAAATAATAATAAATGAGATGTTACGTTGTGCCATCTACAGAATGCTCAGCTGGGGAGTGCCAATGGCATTGATTAAGCCTATAGCTTTTCCCCTCTATCACAAGACTTCCACCGCCTGTAGGCCACTTAACCTAATTCAACATCACCACATCAATAATTTCAGTGCCCTTGAAAATAAAAGTACAAAACAGAATTTTGAAAATAACAGAATTTCAATGGCAGACCATAATATCATGGCCCCTGTTCTCCAGGGTTGCATTTGCAGGATAATAATTCCTTCGCAGTTCGCCGAGATCAGGGGAAATTACAGCCTCGCTCTTCACCAAAGCGATGGGAGATTGTTGCCGCCCATTTCCGCAGGCTCTCCATTCTTCATCCAGCTCTCCCCAGTGCTCTGGCCCCCTCTCGTCGCCCTTTATGTAGTTAAATTCACTCTCATCCTCTGTTTCATTCAAATTTCTAGGTCACTAAAGTCCTTCAGAAAATGAAACAAAGATCTGCAAATTCAAAATAAGAACAAATTTCAGATGCATTACCGACTTCCTGAGTTCGAACCCCAGCGATGCAGAGCAATAACCCTAGCAAAAGCAGCGCTTTTCTCATTGCAGGTCGTGCCATACTGTAGGAAATGCTATGGCTGCCGGAGATTAAATGTAATGGCAGCAGATATACCTCAAAATTACAATATTTATTAAGAATAGTTAATTTTTTGTGTGACAGGTCTCACAAAAGAATATCTGTGAAGGAAACTCAGTGTGGCGAACCAGGTTTAAATAATATCTTGTTCGGTACAGTATTCAACAGTGAATTAGTAATACGAAGGGAAGGAGTCTTGGCGCGAAAGTCTTGTAAACGATGTCATGAGCTCCAGAAAATGTAAGGTCAGGCTTCAAATTTTCTTTCTGTGAGAAAACCCTGATTTTGCATTTATTATTTTCTGAGCAGATCGCGGAAACAGTCAAGTTTGTAGAGTTGAATTATGTTTTTCAAGAGTTTTAGGTCGGGTTAGGTGGCCATTTTTCCACCATGCGATCCTCCATTTCACAGGTGTAAATCTTCTGGAAACTGATGACCATAAATCTGTCCAAGGAGCAGTTTCAATGTATTTTTGTTGATTATTCATGTGGTATTTTTGACATAGTATGAAGTAATGGCGCTTCATTATTATTTGGTTGATTATTTAGGTAGCTGATGAGTAGGTATTTTTGGATGAGTAGGTATTTTTGGTTGACTATGAACTTATTGTGTTCTATTAGGATTCAATTTGGTAGTTATATTGGTCTTCTTTTAGTTTTAATTTAGAAGTTTTCATTGAAATATATGACAATGTTATGTTTAAAATATCAAATTAATTGGTAAGAAGTGAAAATTATAATTTATTTGATATGAATATTTTCATGATTATATTTGTAATGGTTGAATTTGCATGTTGTCATTTTTTATTTAGTTTTATGTTTAGTTAAAGAGGATTTCTTAATGCGTGTATGCATATTGACAAATGGCACAATCTTGTGTGAAGTTAGGTTCATTCTTCTAAGTTTAATTTGTTTCCATATATACATATCTTCATACTTTTATCCACACCTTATCTTTACATACAACATTTTGATACACTTACTCGTGTTAAACAATAGTAATGCTCAACTATACACCAATCTGAATACATCCATTACCAACATGATTTTGATTGTTTTCCTATCTCAATACATTTTTGTTGATGTAGGGTCAACCTCGTGGTCACATACTTGACCCTTCACATTTTATGATTTGAACTCATTTTAAAACAAAATACTAACCATTATGAGTTAACCATACACATGCTTCCATGATTTGATGTTATGCGTTCATATTTTAAGGTGGAAGCCAAGCTTTGTATTTGAAAAACTAGTTTTCTAACAAACTCAATGATGATAGGTCTTTGTTAGATCAACCCCTTAAAATAAAAGATTTAGGGGATCAACTAACCACTATAAATAAGGTGGATTAAAATGATATGGTAGCCTTGATCAACAATAGCCTACCACCTCCCTATGAGTTGTGAAGTCATCACAAAATGTTATCAAAAGTCAAATTTGACTTTTGGTAAAGTTGACATATATTTGTTGTAAAGAATATATGCAAACATAGATGAATAAATTTGGTTCTATAATTTTAGAGAGTATTGTATGGACTATATGTAACCATTCGTATCTCTCATTTGTGATTTAATTGAAGCTCCTTGATAGATTTGGTGCTTCATTCTTTGCAATACTTTGTTTGAAACCTCTTTAAGGCCTAAATGTCAAACTATTATGATGTTGAGTAGGTTAATGGTTAGTCTTAGTTATAATTTTTCTTTAAATGGTTTAATTTGGATTGTTTTGGTTAATTTTTTAACTTTGTAAGGGTGGGTTGTGGTTTGTTAATATGTGTTCTCTATCTATTTTAAGCTAATTGTTTTTGTTGGGTTGATGGGTTAATCTGTTGTACTATTTTGGGATCAAGGCCCTCTCCCTGCTTAATCAAAAACATTCTTCAATAGTTTGTTTTTTGGTTCACCCATTACATTTTAGTGAAAGTAATGCTCTCCACTAGTTTCTTTTTTTATTCACCCATTACATTTTTGTGAACCTAGCACTATTCAGTAATTTATTTTTTGGTTCACTCCTTACATTTCAGTGAACCAAAATCCCTTCATTAGTTTCTTTTTTGGTTCATCCATTACATTTTGGTGAACTTGATTGACCCATTATATTTTGGTGAACTAGACACCTTAAAAATTTCATTTCAAAATAACTAAAAAGTTAAAAAAAAATTCTCCTTCATCTTGTATTGTATGTTGTGAATCCTCTATACTAAACCTTTGATTAAATTCATAAATTAATTTGTAAATTCTATTCATATTGTTTATTGAATAATAATAAAATTAAACATTTTTTACTCTAGACTACAACCATTCTTATTCTTGAACAACTTTGGACTTCTCAAATTTATCCTTCAATCCAAACAATACCACTTCTTTTTTTATTGACTTCTCCTCTAATAAGTCTTATCTTCTTCATATCCTCTTCAGTAGATTTAATATAGACTAGTTAGTATAATAGAATTTAATAACCTCATTAGGTATAATATTTGACTAGTTGAATCTAACAATTTTTCTTGTTGCTCGATTTCTATAAGATTGTTTATTCTAGAAACATCTTTTTAATTATTTTAAATACTTATTATGAATATTCTTTAGATTGCATTTATGGGGAAAGAACTCTCTTTTGATTTGTGTTTTATTGTGCACTCATATCAATTGGTATCAAAGCCAAAGGACCACATCCTAATATCTAGTCTTCTCAAAGGTTTGATCAACATTTATCATCTCCCTCTTTTTTTAATTGTTATAGATCTATGCTTCCTAAGGTTTTTATTTTGTATTCCCTTCTTGATCTTCATTTGTAGCCTAAGATTTAATTTCCTTGAGGATTTATTACTTTAACTCTTATTAGATCTATATTATCTTTCTATTCAACTAAACCAAAACTTTCAAACCAATAAAATATTTACTCGAGAATATTTAAGTAACTAATAACATACAAATATCTTGCAACTATAATCCATGTAAAGAATATTATTCAATAGAATAAATACACCTAAAACACTACTCAAAATTGAGTTATCAAACTAAATTTTCAAGATTGTTCTTAATTGAAGAATTTCTAACCTCTAAAAATAGTAAAAAATAGTATTAAAAAAGTATTTTCCTTATATGCAATAGTTGTTATTTAGTAAAAATAAGTTCATTCTTGCTCATTTAAAAAAAAATAAAATACTAAAAATATTCATGCATAAAAAAATCATCCAAACTAAACATGGTGGTGAAGCATTTTGTGTCACTTATCAACATACTAGACCCTTTAATGTTTAGCAGACTCACAAGATGATCTCAAAGCTTCAAAAACTATAATTTTACAATTATCTTCATTAATATATCAAGAAGTTGTCCTTGATTTTTTATATACTTCAATTCTACTACTTTCTTTCGAAACAAATATCAAATTATAACTATTTGTCCTACTATGATGGATTAGATTCTTGCATGACATTTTTTTAATTTATGAATGTGGTTAAGGGGATACTCCTATAGTTATTAAATTCTATAAATTTGTGCATTAGGCACCATTTACATCCTTTCTCTTCCTATCACTATGCCAAAACCAAAACCAGTACTAGTTAATGAAAACAAATAACCCAAAGCAACTTGATAGGCACTAGAATATATTCTAACCCTATACCCCCCAAAAAATTAAACGTCCCATTAGCATCTCAATTTGTAACACCTCCATAATAGAGGCTTGTCCATCTTTTGTCCCTTGCACCATTTTCTCAAACTTAGGCTCAAAGTTGAGAAACATACCCTTTAGCAAATCTATCTCTACTTTTGTCTACCTTGTATGTGTATTCTTATTCATGTGTGTGCCTCAAAAAAGAAGGGAGCAATGGGCTATTGTAATTCTAATACAATCTTGACTAGCAACAGTCTTGGATTCAAAGGCCACAACCATACACTACCATATCCACATACAATTTCATTTTGGCTCACCACTTCGTCTTCACACTTAACTCTAGTATCCTTTATATTGTTACACTCTAGCTCCAACAACCGTGCTACCTAAAGACAGATTCTATATCTGCATCCACCGTATTTTTGTAGTCTAGAGCTTTAGAAATTTATCACCAACACTATTTTCAAGGCTTGTAACATCAACTATGATAAAATATTAAAAACATTCCCAATTCTTCTATCTAATATTCTTCCTCTAAATTTTGTCTACCTTTCTCCCATCCACAATCCTAATGTAGCTTCCATGTTTATTATACCATCCAACTCTTCTTACACTAGAGTTAGTAGACTTCTCCTTCATCTCACATGCTTTGTTGCAGCCATCTCCTCTATGCTTGATCTCACTTTCCCCATCCTACCATTTATGCCCTCCCTACATTAATTGGAATTAATGCCTCCATTCCTTCTTTGATTAGGACTAAAGTCCAAATCATACCAAATATCTAACAATGATATTCCACCATCCTTCATTATCCTTTCAACAACCTAATTTTCCAATGGGTTGGCCATACCATTAAACTTTCTCTATAAATATGTGTAATGTTGTATTAATTCACTTTCTTCCAAAATAATCTAGATTGGATTTAAATATTTTTCTGGCTTCTAGTTTGACATTTTCCTTTGTTTGATTGCATTTATAATAATTTGAAAATCCCCTCTATATGAATTCATGTACATAAAAAATTTCTACATGTTCTTATCACCAAAAATGTCACATGGAATTTTGTCTTATTGTTGGTCCCCTTGATTAATTTCATTCACTCTACTACCTTGAGATGTTCCCTTGCCAATCTCTTACAACACAACCTACTCATGAGGGTCTCAGGTTTCCTTGAGTAGAACCATCAAAATTTTCTTTTAAATAAACACTCCTTCAAAGGGGACCACCTCATTTCTTCTCTACGATACAAACATGGATAAATCCATTTAACCCAATGAACAATGGGGATTCTTGGCCAACTTGATATTTCTCATGTTATATATCACAAAAGTATTGTAGGTTGAATTTGTTTCTTTCTAATTTCTAGCTTGTATCATGACATTATTATCCTAATAACAAAATTTTGAAGTATGTGATCTTAGCCTATATCATTCTATGATAAATATCCTCTCATTAATGGTGTAGCAAGGTGAAGTTAGCTATAGCTTAGATAATAATCATCCTCTTTTCATCCATCCACATCTAGATAAGGATGTCATACTACATCCCCACCTATAACTCATCCAATATTCATTAAAAAATAGGTTGTATCTCCCAAAAGGCAATAACTAGTCCCCCTTCATCCTCCAAATCCTCATCCTCCCAAAATACTAAATACCTTGTAGTCATAGCATTGCAATGTGCTACCATTTTCGTATCTATAGTAATTTGATTATTATAATGCTCTTCTCCCAACTATAGGCCACTAGTTGTAGTCTCAAATAAAATACCAACACATTAGAGTCCCAAGAAAAGGTCCTATATGTAATGCCCCATTTGAAAGGCCAAGGAAAACCTAACAAAATAACCTTTCTTTTAAAACAACAAAAACAAAAAAGATACAACAATATGCCACTCTTGTAGTACAATATTCACACAAGTGTCATATGGAGCATTATGACACAAAGGAAGCGACAAATAGAATAGCCTCACCATTACATATGTAAGGTGGTACTCGTGGAAGATTGAATAGTCACGAGACAAAACAACCATGACGAACCTACACGACAAAAAAAACACCATCTAAAAGATTATCAAATAGAAACTAATGATCATGTTCTCCCATGACACTACACAATGACATTAAGATGAGAGAATAATAAACCTCCAATACATATGAAGACACACTTAAAAACACTAACAACATACTTGAAAACTAACACCAATGATAGTTGTCTTAGAGGATCCAACAAATCTCAACTAGATGAAAACACTATAAATTTATGAGATAAGGAGTAGGACAAGGACACTGGCACCTCCAGTCCCCTCAACAGGATAAAGATGATCTTCAACAAAAACAACAACCTACAAAAGAGGTTGCTAAACTAGAGGCTTTACTGCCTCTTGATCATGTAAGGATTTAGTAGTCGAGGGTTTGGTATTCACCTTACCTAATTCATGAAATGAGTGAACCACAAAAGGAAAGGTTGGAGGCCTAAGGGTCAATCCTCTTAGGATGCCATAAGAAGACTTGGGGTTCAATGATCAAGATTACCAAATTTGGGCCTCATTGAGAGGGACCATGACATTTTAGGGTGCCATGGTCTAGACTAGGGCATTCCATGCCCTAGTCCCTTTGCAAACAAGACCAAGATAAGGTGTTTGGGGGAGGGGTACCTCACCTTGGGACCCACCAATGGGTGTTCATGGCCTCAAAGATAGAGAATGGGGTCAAATCAGACCTAGAGAGGGGATGAGGGTAAAACAAGATAAAGTGGAAGCACAAACATGAGGTATAAATTGGACGGGTGAGAATTTACACTACATTTAGCCCCCACTTTAACGAGAGTATTAGCCTATGCAAATACTCGTGGTAAAGTAGATGAAAGATGAGAGAGAGGAGAAATTAGGAGTAAGATCACAAGGAGTACAATACATCACTAATTTTGAAGAACCAAACCCCTAATATTAGGATGTTAACTCACACAATTGCATGCAAGGGTACACAAAACAAAACAACGACAAAAAAGGCAAACAAAGACAAACAAAGGCAAAAGGCAAAAGGCAGAAGACACACAACACAAAAGATAATAAACAAAACAAAACCTCAAGTCAACTAGGCTAAGAGACCTCGATAATCAAAATATCTCAACCACTAATATCACTTGAAATGCCATCACAAGAACACAAATGATCACATGAAAAGAGAAAGAGCATGCATCAAACCATGAAACACAAATAGCCAAGCTATGAGCTCATGGAGAGAAGAAAGAAGGAAGCATGGATAACACAAGCTAGTTGTGTTTTTCTAGGTGATCCATGAGAGGAAGAGAAAGAGAGGACATGGATACCACGAGATAGCTGTGTTTTGATAGATGATCCATGTTGGGGAGGAAAGTCAGAATAGATTAGCTATGTTTTTCTAGTTCCACTCATCTTTTCTTTTTTTATCAATAAATGATATATTATATTAATTCATCAAAAAAAAGTATTATTGTATTTCTGAAAAGATTAAAATTCAAAATTTTAAACGAGCTCCAAAAGAGGTTTCTAAACTAGATATTCATGACCTAGCTTCCTCCATCCTTTTTATCTATCTTGCCACCCCCTAACTATATACATAATATGAATCAAATGAAACATCTGCATTGTCGATATTAAATAGATAATAATGTAACAAAATTTTCATCTATTAATCACTCTGCTATCATTATCTCCTTACCTCTATTTTGAGAAGAGGTAGCCTACTCACTAGATTGAGAGTTTCCAGCAGCCACATGGTGATGCAGAGAGAAGCCAATCCACAAGGTCCTATCCTTTTTCTTCGAACCCTTTGGTCTTCCTCGTTTCTGTTGAGAGGAAGATGCCTCCAACGCCATCAATGAGCATTCTCCGTATGGCCCCCATCGAAGAGACCTTCCTTCCACACTGTTCAAAAAGAACTTAACCCATGTCATTCCAATCCGAGCTGATATCCTGGGGGCCTCCTTATCGCTAGTTGCACTCCAAATAAGAAAGGGTCATAATGGGGGTGTGAATTCGCTCAATTGGAGCCACACACCACCTGGGCATGCAAAGCCTTTCATTTCCAGGGTCATAGCCATGAGGGATTCAAAATCACCGTGCCATTCCTCTTTGATGTTGTTTTCCACCAGTCATCTAACGTTCACCTTTGTCTTGAGTTCGAAACACCATGCGGTGAACATAGATGCAATCTCTACATTGCATTTATATTTGAAGGGGCCGTTCAAGAATTCTTCACCAAGAACTATCTTGATGTGGGTCAAGAATTATTTTGAATTGAAATTGAAAACATTGGCCAACCGCTCATCTGAAATCCGAGCCCAGAACGCCACCATTGGCTTCATGACAGTTAACAAGAAGTTTGCCTCCATGTTGCCCTGAGATGAACTGCACCTCCTCTTGCACGCAACCCAAAAAAATTTGGTGTTTTAAATGAAAGCCGAATTCAAAACCGCTTCTTAGGGACGCCAACTTCAATTTACTCACATGCTAAGGAATTCAATGCAAAACATGTGAGGATTAAAATCCAGCTTGACTTTCCTCCAAATTTCCAGCCTGCTCGAGTCTAATAAATTGATATGACTACCCATGACATACTTCCTTTATGTTGGTCGACCATGTATCCATGTCACTAGCTGCTCTATACCATGCTCGAGGATTGTATCACCTTGGTTGCTTGAAAAATGAGGCTACTCTTCTCCACACGCATATCATCAAATTTGGATGAGATATGCTCTTCTTAAATAACGTCCGCCACCTACTCTTCATTTAAGACGCCATCCCTTTCCACCCCCTATTGCCATTTCATCGAGTGAGCCATTTATCTTTTTTTCATACCAATATTACCCTCTTCGTCCAATAAAAGATTAAAATTAATCTATTGACAGACCGTTGGAGCCAAAAATTTGAACTTGTGTTATTCCTTCTTGTTGACCAAAGGCAAAATTGGGACATTCATCGACTTCTCTATTTCCCTCTCTTTTGATGTGAGATACTTTGAAGTTTTGAAAGGAAGAGAGAAGTTGCCTAATGATTTTGATGTCTCGTTCAATTTTCCAATTATTAGTACTTCCCTTAGCTATTGAATGAACAATGATCTGTGAGTCTCCCTCCAAGTGAAGATTGACTACATTCAACCTTCTAGCCATTTGAACTGCTAAGAGTGCGACTTTAGCCTCTTGCATATTGTTTGTGTTCTTAGTGATGTTTTGAAAACCTATAGCCATTATACCACCTTTCTCATCTTATGCAATGCAACCCACACTTGGAGTTCTAGGGTTACCATGGGGTAAAAGCACAAAATTATGTCACGTTTCAGGTCAACTTATCAAGACAAATGAATTTACGTAATTCTAACTAAAAATTAATTTTAGTCAAACATATGGTCTATAAAGATTCATTATAGCTATCTTATATATGGGCCAAAACTTTTCCAAATGGAATTGTCTACTATATGTATATTTTATACCACTTTGGATAATCTAATTACCAATTTCTTTTTTTTGAAAAAATCGATGTTTCAACAACTAAATATAAAATTACCCTTTTATAGATCTATGAGTGAATATTAAAAAATATATATCTTTTAATATTTTAATTAGTTTTTATATTTTATATTTTATATTTTAAATTTATTGAAAGTAGGTCATCAACACTAAAATATAAGGTTGATTATCTTGTAAAGGAAAAATATTAAAATTTATTTAAAAAATTTGAAAAAAAATAAACGCACTAGAGAAAAGAGTTTATGTCAAGATGGTATAATTCTTTTCTAGTTTGGATAAATAATTAAGAAAAAAGGTGACACCAAATGGAAAGAGTTATATTTCAGTACACACAACTTTTCAAATTTATTAAAAAATATATATACATAAAAAATAGTTAAAAATATATTTTTGCAGTAAAGTTTCAAGTTATCAATATACACAAAAAATATTGAAGAAAAAAAGTTAAAATTTACTATATAAAGTGTGACGCCTCGTGTTACTTCAATTTCAACATTGTATCAACAACTAAATTATAGTGTTTTCTTTATAAGAAAGTATATTCAAATAGTTTTTTTATGTTTTTAAAAAATTGCAAACATAAAATACACAAAAAAGTATACATTTTATTAGTTTTCATCATTTCAAAATTCAAAACATATATTTCACTTTCTATTGATTCAATTTAAAAAGTTGAATCAGCATTGGCCATTTCCTTTATAAAAATGTGACACAACTTTGTGCTTTTACCACATGCGTTGCACCATCAAAATTTATCTTGATCTAGTTTGGTTCCAGAGGAGACCAGATTATCTTGTCTTTTGTAAGCAAAGCATGAATACTTGAAAGCCCATTAACATGCAAATGTAAATATACTCATCTTGGTGTGTATGCAATTGTCTAGTTTCAAGAGTTAAGCACCTCGTATAAGATTGTTCTGTCTAGTTTTGAGCATGCAACAACTTGTATAAGACATGAAATGAAAATACAAATGTGTTTCTAGTTTTTGGAATGAAGCATCTTGTATAAGAGTTTATTTTCTTTGGTTTCAATTTTGAACACCCCATGTAAGACAAATATATGTCTGGTTTCAAGAACATCTTATGTAAGATTTTGATTTGTCTGATTTCAAGAATGATCAACCCATTTAAGACATGCAAAAATATAGTACAACATAGTATAAAGAGGGCAATATGTATGCCCCCTTAAGATATCAACATAGTCCTATGTTGATGTCTTAAGGAAGCTAGAAACAAGGATACACACCATCAACACCAAGGAGATATCCTTTTAGGAAACAATGTTCATAACTCCAAGATAAAGAGGCATTACTTTATAAGAAAGGATAAGATAGTTGAAAAAGAGATATTTTGTGACAAGTGTAAAGGGAATCCTTGGAGGAGAAAAGATCCTTGCTCAAAAGACATCTACCTTCAAGAGGAGTTTCTTGTTCACAAACATAACATCTTGTACCAAAAGAAAGTCCAAGGGGAACAAGAATGCATACATTCCCTTTATTGCTAAGTGAGAGATTCTTGATGAAGGATGACACATTTTTGACCTAGAATGAAGGGTTTGTTTAAAATAGACATACATTGCAAAGCAAAAAAGAGGTTGTAGTCAAGGATACACACCTCTTGCATAAGAGAGAATCCTTGAGCAAATAACAAATACACATAAGGAATGGCATCAAATCATAAGCAAACGCCACTCAACAAAGGAAAAGTGGATCCTTAGAAAGGATAGGAAAGATCAATGCCCCCAAGTGTAGGGACAATAATAAGGATTTACACAACCTCTAAGGAGAGATTATACACAAGAGAAATGCACTATCATATCATATCAAAGGATTTAAGTTGTAAAATCATAGTGTATGGTTGTGATGATGAATTTAGTTTGAGTATGTTTATATTATCATCTTGTATCTAGTCTCGTTAGTGAAGTTGATCTGGAAGTGTCATCCCAAAGAATATGAGGTAAGTTACCCAAATAGTGAGTTTTTTTTGGTAACTTGTTATGTTCCACATTTGTTAATATTTGTTGAAGTCATGTTCTATGGTTTGAAAGGAGAGTATGTCTACACATGATTCACTATAATCCAGAGTTTTTGGAGTTTATCTTTTGTGGTAAAGAAATTAGAAGTGACAAAATGGATACTGTGCAAGTTGGCTAACTAGCTTACAATTTCAAATTGATGAACTAGAGAATCGTAGTGTGTTATCACTAGATGTAGTCTGTGGATGATTGTTAGGACTAGATAGCTCTACATTTGGAAACACATGTAGCACACTCCTTCTTCTAGAGTAGTGTGTGGGCTATTAGATCTGGCCTGCTACATGTCTGAGTAAGTGTTTTATTTGTGTCTAACTTGCATATTCATTAATCTTTATTTTAGATCAACATGTGAATGTAATTTAAATTTAAATATGTATATATAGTGATCTAGGATCTATCCTAGAATGTTGGAAATCTATATAATATGGACTTTAATGCAATTATTTAATATGTGTTTGATGTGCGAATTTGAGGGTGATGCTATGTGAGTTGTATTCCAATCATTGTGTGGGTTCACTAAAAGAACATATGTAGTGTGGGAGAGTGTTTTGAAGGTTGACCAGATCAAGTCCAAGTTAAGTTTTTAGTTTCTAGGTTTGTAATTCACATCTCTATATAATAGTGAGATTGATATTTCACTAGCTAAGTTGCTTCTTAGATATTGAAAGAGGGGATTGGTTTCTCTCGTGCGAAGAATTATTTTGTATTCATATTTCATCATCTTGTGAGGATACAACATCATTTGGGGATGATAGGTGTAGTCAAATGGGATGCATTGTAGTCTCATCTGCTTCATTTATTATTGTTTTCGATGACCTTGTATTGCTATATTTTTGTCTTCCTATGATTAAGCACAATAGGACTTTCATTGTCTTCCAAATATCACTACTTGGGCTAATCACTTTATAGACATTGCAAGTTTATTCTGTGAGACCTATCTTGTATACTTGGAGGACACTATTGAAGATATCCATCTCCTTTTTAATGTTACTTCAGATGGAGTTGCATCACCTTCTTCAGATGTTGTGGTGAAACATCTTGATCCTCTTGTTCCTTCTCATCCTTATCATTTTTCATAATTTGACATTGGAGTGGAGACCCTTAATCAACATTTGGAGGAGTTACATTTTTCTTTCTATTGTGCTCTATAATCATCTATGCTAGGTCAGGTATATTGTCATTTTCATCACTGTGGCCTAATTATTTTGATTAAATTGTGGTAGCTTTCAATATCGACATGGATACACCTGAGAAAGATTTAGAGAGATCACTCCTCATCTATCTTCCCTCATCTTCCTTTCAACAATGGGAAGACATCTTGCATATAATCTTCATTTTTTTTTCCGAAGGGGAGGAATGTTATTTGAAGATATTGGGTCATCTTCAACATTCATTATTGAGAATCTAACATCATTTCAAAAGACTATATTGAGAGGGGGTTGCATGGTCTCTCTTCTATTTCTATCTTATGGAGGGAATTTTTTCCTTACATTGAATTTTGTTCATCTCATTCTTCATTGGGAGCATTTTATTTGCATCTCTTTTAGGGAGGAGTTTTGTTCCACTAAATTTTATTCTTTTCCCTATTTTTGAGAGATTGGATTGCATTTTTATATGGGTACCTAATATGGCCTAGTAGTTGAGATCCATCTTTGCATTTTTACATTTGTGTAAATTCCCTCTAAGTTACATTTAATGAGTGGTGTTGGTGTGAAAGGGGTGTTTTATCTAGCTAGTTCTTTACCTAGGTCCTTTTCACAAATGTTACTTAAGTTTACCTAGGGTACACATAGGATAGTTATCACTTTGTGTCTCAAGTCATATGATTAAAACACATGTCATAATCTTACATATGCAATCCTATGTTCACCTTGGCCTATATAGCCAAGGGGTATCCTTTTTAATCTCATTCAATCAAGTTGATTTAACCTATCATTTAAATCATTTTATATAATAGAATTATCCTCTCATAGTTTATCTCTCTTGTGCTTTCATAAAGTTCCCAGATCCTAGGTGGATACAATCAATCAAATCTTGCATGATATAGAGCATTCTATACCAAATCTTACACAATCATACTTACTAATCAGTAAGGAAAAAAATGTGTATGACTTACTTGACTAAATATTCCCACATGATTTTTAAAATCAAATACAATTATCATATTTATTGATTTTAACATCTATTAATAAATATATTTTTATACCATTTCAAACAAACCATCCTCTGGATTTTATGCTACAGGTATCGTGCGACCACCTTTAAAGGACCTCTCATGCACGAGACTCATCCCTTCTATGGTCCTAGACTCTCTAGCTTGATTGTCTGGTTCCTCTCCCGGGCTTTGCTACCCCTCTCTTTGCTCTATGGTTGCCTCATTTGAATTGAACAAGTCTTAGCCTTTTTTTTCTCATGTCAAGGATTCCTCTTGGACTATGGTTTATAGAAAGAAAATATGTTCTCCTTCTTTGTTAAGGCCTCAATCTATTCCTCTTGTCCCTCTGCTTGGCCTGAGGTCATATTTTTAGGCCTTTGATATTTGTATGCTTTGTTGTTATATTGAAATAGTTATCTTGTTGTCGCCTTATTGTCTTCTTTGGGTTTAAGTAATAATTTGTCAAATTTGTAAGGGTTGGGGCCCTTCCCCACTTATTTTAATAGAAAATAACTCATATATCTAAACTAATTGAATGCATTATCTTGAAATTTCATCAAGGGTCAACTATTTAAAGTTTTAGAATTAATCTCATTTATTCACATGTTATGATTAGTGGATCACATAAATCCATCTCTCACAAACTTGAGTGGTTCACTTAGTATTCATTATATTAGGTGATGCTAAGGATGAAATATTGGGCCTCTTAGGAAGTCATTCATTGAAGTACTACTTTAACTTGAGTGCAACTGACTAATGGAGTTTCTCTTAAATAAAATCCACTTAACTTACTAACCTATTTGTAGAACCTTTAGTGAGGGTTGTTCCTTATGAACCCTTCATTATAGAGCTTCTAAGATAATTCATTAACAAGTACATATGTTTTCTCTATTGCACCTCAAATTATTTGATGTTTCATTAAAATTCAATTATATAATTTTTTAATTGATTGAAATATTTGTAAATAAAATTTAACTCTAAAACTATACAATTAAATCTTGAATAAAATACCACATATTTAACACTCTTAAAAATGTTACTTCACAAATAAATCCATATTAAATTTATTATTATCTATATATTTATATAAAATTATTTTGTTTGCAAGGTTACAATAAATATTACTTTAGAAGTGTATGAGCTTCAATTATAATCATCCTAGAATAGAGAAAACTTCAACTATAAAGATCCTTTGAGACATGTGCACTAACTCCATCTATAATCATTTTTGCATTTTCAACACATTTTTGGCCCTCAATAGTGCCAAGACTCCATCTACAATCCTTTTTGCATTTTCAACACATTTGTAGCCCTCAATAGGGCCAATACATGGAAGCGCATTGTTGTACTCTTAGAGGTAATGCCTAGCGAAATATTTAATTTATAAGCAATCACAATTTTGTTTAAACAAAAATTTAGCACAAGAGTGATCATATTTAAGTAAATATATGACTCATAAAGTTTTATTTCATTAAAGGGCTTGAAATTTACTTGCTACTAATACAACTTTTTTTCGTATACATTTTCAGTAAAAAATGAAATGAAGTTTTAGGTGATAAGCCTCTTTAATATAGAGAAGTTAGCCTGATGGGAAGGCCATTAGCAAGGGTAGGAATTGGGTTAGCAATTATCTTTTCGTTCACATTCACTAAGTCCCATTTAACATTTTTAACAATGCTATGGATAAATACAAGAATTACCATTCGTGCAAATTCATTGCCTGGACACATTTGTGGGCCACCTCCAAATGGTACAAATGTGTAAGGCACTGTTCCATTCTCCTCAAATCTTGATGGATCAAAATTTTCTGGATCCTCAAAATATTCTGCATTTTTATGAGTGGAACGAGTTGTCCAAAATAACTGCAACACAAAGACACACAACCAAAATATAAGAAATACAAGCAACTAATAGTAGACTTTAGAAGTAGAAAAGTACTAGGAAAACCTCCTATTATTGACAACAAAAACCTGCAAATTGTGACAGTTATATATTGATAATAACTAGATGATAGTAATAGAAGTTGCACATGATTCAAGTTCCTTTACTATTTATATGGTGAGAGCCTATATCAGGATTTATTGCTATCAAAAGGGAAAATTTCAAATTCTATCAATATCATTTATATAAAAAAATATTAAATATTTAATATTAATGGCTAGTCTTCAACAACAAACTTAAGTTTTAAATTTGCTTAGGTGGCTCATTTGAAATGATGCTCACGTTTTCAACAAGGTCCACCTATTAATGTGATTTACGCTGAGCCACCTAAACTCTACTAATATCATTTATATTCAATTTTTTTAAATATTTAATATTAACAATCAGGTTTAAACAACACACTTTAAGCTTTAACTTGCCTAGGTGGCTCATTTGAAATCAATCTCTTTTTCAATAGGGTCCACTTATTAATGAGATTAAAGGTGAGCCATCTAACTGAGTCAAATCTAGAGTGTATTGTTTAAATCACCGTTAATCCAGTTAAATTCACTTTTCTCTTCTCTTGCTCTCATACCCTATGGTAGATATAAAATTTGATTCAAAACATTGAAAATAAAATATCTACCTAATTAAATCTAAAATAAACAAACTATAAATCATTAATCCAATTGTTTGATTGTTAAGAAAAACACATAAAAATTTATAAACACATCACAATCCTTCAATTATTGAATGTAAATAGATGACTGGGTTAATCTACGCTGATACGAGTCGGGAGATAATGGTGAGAATTGGGTTAAATACTGTGCACTTTGTTTCATATATTTACAACTATCCACTTGACCGCGGACCACTTTTTGCAAAAGAGAAAGTGTAGTCAGATACAATTATGTGCAAATTCACTCAACTTTTATAATTGTAAAAAGATGGAAGAGCCAAATTTGTTTGTCTGTAATCAGGCTTTTGGGTTATCGACAAACCGGCAGATGTATTTTGTTTTTTTCAAATACTTTCTGTGTTGAAACCTGATGCACCCAAATCTTTTGGCCTATCTAATAACAAATTAATTGGAGTGAAAAAGGTAAAATATAAATCTTTTTTGCGACTCTGTATCATTTTTATTATTTTAAAATAAAAACAATGATTATTATTTAAATAATGTTTGGGATCGCCCTGGCTGATTTTGGAAACAAAAGTATCACAATTTGTAAAAGAAAACCTAGTTGAAGGCGCATACCTTCCATCCCGTGGGGATGCTGAAACCAGCAAAAGAGATATCTACAATAGCCTTGCGCCATGTGCCTCCTGCTGGGGGATAAAGTCTGAGTGTCTCTTGAACAGCCCTCCATGTGTACTTCATCTTTTGAAGGTCATCCCACTGGAGTACACCCACCTGGGTTCCCTCCTTCTCCCGCTTTATCTCCATTTGCTCTGCACTCTTTCCCCAAATCAATAATTCAATCTAGACAAATTGAAAAAAAATCAGGGTTTCAGAGGGTTTTACTGTATACCTTGAAGAACCTTTTGGTAGCAGTCCGGATTGAGAGCGAGATACCTCAGGATCAACGTTACAGTGACAACACTGGTATCATGGCCAGCCATAAGAAGCAGCATAATGTTATCCTTGATCTCATCGTCTCTCAACGCATTCCCACTCCCATCGTTGTTGCAGAGCAGAAAGGAAAGCAAGTCCTGCTGTGGGGAAGCGGATCCCGATGCCAAATCCACTCTCCTCTTGTCAATCACAGTCTGCAGAATTCCTCGGATTTGATTGCTCCCAATTCTGGCTTTCCGGTACAGAGTGCCCGGAAAATCCAGAGGAATCTGCAACATTCCGTTCAACAAGTCAATGAAATGGCGATACAAATCAGATTGCTGAGGCCCTTCATCCATGCTGAGAAAAAGAGAACAAGCCACAGCAAACAAGCAACGCTTCGAGACAGGAAACGCCTTGATTTGGGTTTCCCCAAGCCAGAAACGTTTAACGTGGCCATTGATAATGGAATCCACTCTGCCCACGAAAGTTTGCAGAGCTTCTGGCTTTAAGAAAGTGAGCAGCAGTTTCCTCAGCTCTTTTGCTTCGTCCCCAACTTTGCTGATTAAAGAATTTCCAAACAATCTGGAAATAGAAGGCGGCCAAGCGCTTTGAACAAGCTTGTTTTCGTTGGAGAAGAGAAAGCGGTTTCCCTCAGGACTGTAGAAGATAGCTGTAGGGGATCCGAGCACGTGGGTCTTGAAGATATATCCTCCATAGAGCTTTAATTCTCTGGTAAAAAAATCCTTGACCTGCGTTAGCCCTTAGGGAGGCCAGAAATGGTATAGTCTCGCCCAGTATCGGCCAGCCTAAGCTGCCCGGGGGAAGATTAGGGGTTGAAGAGGTTTTTCTGAGAAGGATCAGCAGAAAGAGTACAAACCCTATCGCTGTAGCTACCGCGATCATATACATTCTCCTCTGCTCCCAGAGAGACTGATTTCTGCAACAATTCCGCACAATACTTTTGGAGGAAATTTTTCGTGATCAGATTTCACGTTGCAGAAACAATTACGTGACGCGTTTTGGGCCTCAATTTCAACTCGAAGTTTATCGAAATATTTAGATTTAGATTTTTTTTTTTTTTTTTTAAATTTTATGATTAAAATTACATTAAATCACATACAATCATATGGGTGGGTTGAAAAGTTGTGAAAGGTCAATTGCATCCACTTAAGAGAATCCAATCATTGCTTAAAGAAAACTACTAAATCATGAGCACAATGGATAAATGAAGGCACATGTTAAGCACAATGGATAAATGAAGGCACATGCTTGCATTCACAAAGGCCCTTCATGGGTTTGAACCTTGGTGGCCACAATAATGACACCACCACTTAACCAACACATTATGAGAACAACCCCAAAAATGTTAAAATATTTTAAATATTAAGATATATAAAATAAAACATGATATTAAAACAGTTTCTGTTGTTCTTGCACCCACTCAATATAATTGAGGACTATGCTAAGGAATGTAAATTTTCACAATTCTTCCATTTGTTGGTTGGACGGGTCGTGCATTCAATTTGTATTCCTGCAAAAATCACAATACATAATATTAGCTATAGTAATCTAAAAGTTATTATGGAATAAGATTTAATATTTTTAAAAATTAACTAGATAATATATGATATGTGCTTAAATATTGTTAAATGTAGAAAATAATATTATAAGAAATGATTTTGTGATTGTTTAATAAATACAACATCTTGAAAAATAAATTTTAAACATGAAATATTTACTTATTAAATTTGTTCAAGATATGATATTAGTCTTCTCACACCATAATATTTGATAAGAAGTGCAATTATATATATAGCAAATATTCACAATTATGAAAGTAAAAAATTTGATATTTACATCATGTATGGCGTTTTGCAAAGCTTTGACTTGTTCTTCCGATGCAGTACTTATCTGTTTTGTACAAATGATAAAAAACACTCATGCATTAAAAAATGTCTTAAATATCAAAGTTCAAAACTAATGAGACAATTTAAGTGGTAATTATAACTTATTAGTAACTTAAAATGATGATGATGATTTGTATAGACATAAAAAAACTTATAATTGTTAAATACATTGACCTTTTGAAAGTGAACACATTTTTTAAAGTTAGTAAGAATGATTTTTCAAAAGTAAAAGCACAATGAACCTTCTCAAGGACGCTCCAAATGACTCCCTCTCTACAAATTGGAGTGGATAAAGACCCACTGTAGCGATAATATTCCTTATCAGGCACTATAATCTCGAAGGGATCAACCAAACCCAAAGGTTCTTTTGGAGGCTCCTTATCAGAAATAAGAGGAAGTTTAGCTACTACCTATAACAAAATAAAAACACGACACACATCAATACAATTACATACTAGACTTTTTTGACCTGTTATATTTTGACATTGTATCATTCTGTAATAAGTCTTTCCTCATCATTTTACAATTCTTAACTATAATTTTGTAATTTTATATTTGTAATCTGTATTTCTATTAATAAAAAATATATCAATAAGGGAAACCTTTTATTCATGAGTGTGTGGCCCCTTGCAATACTTTTTCTCATGCTTTAAATCAACACTCCAACCTTTAATTGGATGGTAGGACTTTACTTTCATATATTCAAATTGATTTCAGACTCATAAATGGCCCCTTCAATACTTTTTCTCATGCTTTTAATCAAAATTCCAACCCTTTAATTAGATGGAAGACTTTACTTCTATTTATTCAAATTGATTTCACACACATAAATGACCCCTTTAATACTTTTTCTCATGCTTTTCATCAATACTCTAACCCTTTAACTCATGATAAGACTTCACTTTTCTTTAATCAAATTGATTTCACCCTCATGAATCTAATTTCCATTATATTGAAAAAGAGAAAAATGATTTATGAAAACTGTTAAAAAATATCATGAAATATGGGAATGCCAATTTACCTTTGTAAGAAAGGTATTAGGTTTTCCATAACTGTAAAGCATGGAAACAACAGCAGAGCTATTGTCCTCTGTTTGATGCTCCATTTGAAACTCCAGAGGGTAACTGAACCAATGCAACCGTTTAGTCAGAACCATATAGATCCAAATTAATCCCTACCCTTTTTATAAACTGAAAAAAATCTCATGTTGAAAGCACTACCTACATATAATAATAATAAGAAGTAGTAGTAGTGAGAAATTACATTATGCCATCTACGGAATGCTCGGCTGGGGAGTGCCAACGGGTTTGCTTAAGTATATAGTTTCTCCCATTTATCACAAGACTACCACCGCCTCTAGGCCACCTCACCTAATTCATCATCATAGAATTTTCTATCAAGAATTTAAGTATTTTTGAAAAGAAAAATATATTAATTAATCGTTTTTGGATTAGATTGTGTGTAAATTTTTACATCAACATTGCAGATCACATTCTATGTTCCATCATCATCAGAATGATAATATTTTTGCATCAACTTCTCCCATCACATTCTGTGATCTATCATCAGAATGATAATAGCTATTATCATCGTGATGATGGATCACAAAATGTGATCCCCAACGCAGATGCAAAAATTTACACACAATCTAATTTGAAAACAGCTGATTAATATCTCATAAATTGTAAAAATTTAATATTTATTATTAAGAAAAATAGGACCCAAAATCTTGAAAAAGCAGAGTTTCAATTACAAACCCTAATATCATGGCCCCTGTTCTCAAGGATTGCTTTTCCAGGGTGATAAATCCTTTGCAGTTCACCGAGATCAGGTGAGATTACAGCCTGGCTCTTCACCAAAGCAATGGGAGATTGCTGGCGCCCATTTCCACAGATGGCCCATTCATCAACCAGATCTCCCCAGTGTTCTGGCCCCCTCGAGTCGCCCTTTATGTACGAAAATTGTTCCTCATCGTCTGTTTCATTCACATTGTACCTTAGAAAACCAAGAAAATGTCTACAGATTAAAGAAAAAAAGATCATAAAATTCAGATGCATTACCGACTTCCACAGTTCGAACCCCAGCGATGCAGATCAATAACCCCAGCAAAAATAGCGTGTCTCTCAGTACAGGTCGTGCCATGATGGTGAAATGCATGTTATGACAATCAAGACGACCGAAGAAATAAGAACACAAGTTATGACAGTCATGATATTTATTGAGAACAGTAGCTTTGGTTCAGAACAGTAGCTTTACGTCTAAATCAAGATATTTTTTGAGAACAGTAGCTATACTTATTATGACAGGTCTCACAAAAGTAGTATGTAGGAAACGGTCGAAGTTATTTTGGTTTCAAAATAAACTTTTTGTACAACATGATAGGGACCTGTTTTGGAATGAGAGTAGACTTTCTAGGTGTAATAAATTAGGTTTACATTATAACTTGTTAGGTACAGTAGAAGAGTTAGGAATACAAAAATATCAAATAGTCTACAGATGGATAGATCTTTTTATAGAAAGATATCAAATAATTTATGGATGAATGTATATATAATCTATGAATGGATAGATAAATTTTATTTATAATCTATGATATCAAATAATCCGATTTTAGATTCAGACTATACATAATTTATATAGAAAGATTTAAAATATATGAAACTAATGTAGTTATTTCTGGATTCGATTGTGTAGATCCATCATCAGAATGATAAAGAGAACTCAAAGATTAGAAATATTGATACAAATTTTTTTAATGGAGGTCTAACTTCTACAAATTAATTATTATTATCTTTTTACACGAAAAGCATCTCTTTTTACACGGAAAGCATCTCTTATATGAGATGGACCAGCTGATTGTTAAAATCAATGGCTCAAAACTTCCAAAAACATATGCAAGATGATTGAAACAGTTTTGTCCGTTTTTCTCACCGACAGTACGAAAAAATTGTTTTCTCCGTTAGATTTTTCTCACCGACAGTACGAAAAAAGTTTCACGTTTCGTTCGGACCGACAGTACGAAAAAATGCGTTTCACGTTTCGTTTCTTACAGTTCAGACTTTTAAAAATCTGTGCATCTTAAGCCGAATCCACATTGTGACAAAATATGACAGTTGGCCTGGGGAATGGCTACGCAGCGGACAAAACGGTCCGTCCATGCCATACCTTCCCATCCCCATCCCCATCCCCGCTGCCATCATCACCGTGCACTCAAACGGTCCCATCAAAATGTTTTAATTTTTTTTTTCTCGGGAACGGAGATGCCTCGTGCTACTCCATGCCTTGAAAAAGCAGGCAGGAGGTTTTTTTTTATGTTTTTTTAATTTTATTTCGTGCTATTTATTTGTTTTTTTGTTTTTTTTTAAATTTTATTTCGTGCTATTCCTGCTATTTATTATTTTATTTATTTTTTAATATGATATAAAAAAAATTTCGTATGTTATTTTCTTATTGTTATATAAGTATGCATAATTTTTTTATTTAATTATATATAATTTTTTATTGTTATAATATTATTTATTTAATAGATGTATTAAATTATAATGTTTAAATTTTAAGAAAGCTTATTAAAGAAATAATTTTGAAATTTACTTTAACTTATAATATTACTATAAAAATTTACTTCAAATTAGTTTTATAATGATACTTAAAATTTAAACATTATAATTTTATAGATTTATAATTTTAAGTAAATTTTTGTAGTTATATTTTAAGTTTAAGTAAATTTTAAAATTATTTATTTTTATAGATTTACTTAAAATTTAAACATTATAATTTAATAAATCTATTAAATAAATAATATTATAACAATAAAAAATTATATATAATTATTTATTTAATATATTTATCAAATTATAATGTTTAAATTTTAAGCAAATCTATAAAATAAATAATTTGAAAATTTACTTAAACTTAAAATATAACTACAAAAATTTACATTCCATTTCCTTTCCCGAGTGAAGGTACAAGTTGTGTAGATCCGTACGGTTTGGTGGGACCGTTTGAGTGGACGGTGATGGCATGGGGGGATGGGATGGGACGATTCTACTGTTTGGTTGATTTAATACATCAATCTTCTAGTGTACTTAAATTAAATATATATTAGCTTTATTTAATACATCAATCTTCTAGTGTACATAAAGTGAAATTTACTTTTGGTAGAAGCTTCAACATTTTGGAAACGGAGCAAAAAGTAAATTTAGTTATTTGGTATTTAGGAAAGATTCACTTTAACATCTAAATAATAGCACTCCAAATTAAATTAGATCAAATTTATTTGAAAAAAATATATATTTAATTTAAATAAAATTAATTTTTTTATCTCAATTTAAAATTATGTATTAATTTTTCTATAAATTTTATTTATATTTAATTTTTGAATTTATTATTTTAGTCATAGAATTTTATTTTTTTGAATTAAATTTTGAAAGATGAGGATATATATTATTTTATTAATACATTTATAATCATTTTTTAGAATTTTTAAAATAATTATATAGATAATGTTTTATGATTTGTCATTTAATGAGGTTATACACATTGATTAGAAATAGTTTATTATTCTATTAAAATTATTACCATTGATCCAAAGATTTATCAAAGGTATACCCACCATACTAGGTGTCAACCTATGTCAACGTCTTTGTTGATGTGTTAGTTATAATTTGGTACATGCATCTTCACACACATATTCTCGTATACTTGCAAGATTTAAATGTCATATCTCTATCTCCTAATATCTCTCTATCCCTCACCATCTCCCTTCCTATCTCATATCTATCTCTCTATCTCTATCTCTAACTCTTTATCACTCTATATCACAATCTCTCTTTCTACATATCCTCCTATCCCACTGTATCTATTCGTCGCTCTAACTCTATCTCTCCATTTCTTTCTTCCATCTCTCCTTCTATCTCTATTTCATTATCTCTCCATCTCTATTCTCCCTTTCTCTATATATCACTTCCTATATCTATCTTTATATTTCTATCTCCCCCTCTCTCCTTCTATATATTTATCTCTTCCATATATATCTATCCCTCTCCTCTCTCTTTCTCTTTCCATCTCATGTCCATATTCCTCTCCTTCTCCATTTCAATCTCAATCTCCATCTCTATGTTCCTCTATCTCTATATTGTTACCCCTCTATATCTCCCACTATCTCCCTCTCTCCTTATTGAAAACATAACATGATCCTATTGGTAATGGAGCTTGATAATGTTCTCAATTGAAATGTTTCATTTCAATCATGTTTGGATCCATGCAAGTGGATGTATAATTGATTTGAAGCTATCACTTATCTATTTGAGACTTTGTTAAATGACCTACCAATTTGTCTCATGCATTACACAAATGCATGCAAAAAATAGGCCAATTTTTTATTTAAATTGACCTTCCATAACTATTCGGCGTACCCATTGCACACCAAGGTGCAATTGCTAGTATTGATCTCTTTTGTTGATTACTCATGTGGAAGTTTTAATAGAGTATCAAGATATGACGTTTGATTTATTAAGTAGCCGACAAGGAGTAGGTATTTTTGTCAGGTGTGAAGTCATTGTCTTCAATGAAGATTCAACTCTAATAATTGAGGTTTTTATCAAACTTTTATCTTCTTGCATTAAATAAAATTTAATTTTTGAAGTATTTATATAGCTTTCTTTTGTCTGCATTAAATAAAAGTAGTATTTAAAGTATTTGGTTAGATTTTGTTTTTCTACATTGAATAGAAGTCAATGTTATGTTTAAAGATATGAAATTGTTTGGTAGGAATTAAAAGTGTGATTTATTTGATATCATAAATTTTTTTTGTAATGGTTGAATTTGTATGTTATGTCATTTTTCATGTAGTTTTATGTTTAGTAAAAAAGAATGTTATTTATACGTGGATGTATATTGAGAAACAACACAATCCTTATAAAGATAGATTCTTCATATACACACATGTTTATACATTTATCAACATCTTATCTATACATACAACATTTTGATACACTTACCCATGTTAGACATTAATTATGTTAAATATACACCAATCCCAATACATACATTACCCACGTGATTTTGATTGTTTCTTGTCTCAATACATGGATCAATTTCATGGTCACATGTTTGGGACTTTAAATTTTATAATTCAAGCTCAATTTTATAACAAACATCCACCAATTCCATTAACCATTATGACTTGACTATATACATGTTTGCATGATTTTATGTTAAAGCCAAGCTTTATTTGAAGAACTTATTTTCGATGGTCAAACTCAATGAAGGTGGGTCTTTGTGAGAGCACCTTTTTAAAATAAAAGATTTATGGGATCAACTTACCACCATAAATAACAAGGTTGATGAGGATGATATGGTAGCATTGATTAACAATATCCTACAGCCTCCCTATGAGTTGTGGAGTCATCAAATTTATTGTCCAAAAGTCAAACTCTAACTTTTGGTAGCATTGGTACATATTTATTACAAGATAATATAGGAAAATGTAGATGGATGAATATACTTCTAGAATTATAGAGAATACATTTGTTGTACAATATAAGGGAAACTGCAATAATTGTATTCTTGCCTTCTCTTTAAACTTTAAAACCATAAAGAAAAATGAAGTACTATTATCATCATATAAAGAAGGAATGCTAAAAAGAATAATCTAAAATATATTATAATAAAGTCACGTTAAGGCTAATGTGGTAACTATAGAGATAGAATATTTCATATTCATCTCATATTGCTTCTATCAAGTGTAGTGTTACTACATCCATGAATTCCAAATATTCTTTCTCATGGTATCATATTTATTATCTTTTAAAGATATGTCCTTGGGATGAATACTACATAGATCTATTTATTTATTTTTTTATGAGTTGGTTCTTTTCAATTTGAGGAAATCCATATATTTTTTAATAATGATAACTTTCCATCACAATTATTGCGTCCATACCATTGTCTTTAGACATTTTTCTCATTCATTTCCATAAGGTTTTATATTATCAATTTCTTCAATTAGACTTAAGACTTCTAGTTTGATTTTGTTCCCTTTTAACACTACCATAACAACATCTTAACAATACTAAAATACAATGCATACTTTCAAATATTTCTTCTGTCATACTCATTTTAAGAGTGCAATTCTTTTTCATAAAAGAATTAAAATTGTAACCATGTCTTTAGACCACAACCACTCTTAGATGAAAAAATTTATGCTTCTCAAATTTCTCATTCAATCCAAATTCAATACCACTCCTTTTTAGTTATAATTAATCTGATCTTCTTCATATCATTTTCATTAGACTTAATATTTTATTAATAAGTATAAAAAATTAAATTATCTCATTATATACAATATTTGATTCCAGTAGAATACAATATTTTGTATATGGATATTTCTATAAGCTTATTTCTTGAGATTTAAATATTTATTATGAAGATTTTTTGGATTTTCTTTATCGAGAGAAATATCTCATGTGAATTTTATGTTCTTGTGCACTTATATTAGTTGGTATGAAAGCAAAAAGGACAAAATCCTTGGATCTAGTCTTCTTGAAGAGTTGATTAACTCTTACCAACTCCCTCCATTTTTCATTTCCACATTTATATAATTATTAATGGTTTTCCTTATTATTCCCTTCTCTATCTTCATTTGTAGCCTAAGATATAATTGTAGACACCCAAATCTGTCCACTTAATTAGATGAATACTAAGTATTTATTTTATTATTTAACCATCGATAAAAAATTAATTAAATTAATATTTAATTAAGTCATCTTAACCCTCTTCTCCTATTAATTAAATAAATTATTCAATTTATTTAATTTAATTCATTAAACAATGTTCTGACAATTAATTAAATAAATAAAGCATATTTGTTTAATTAACCCCTCTCCACATTTAAATAAATCAACATTTATTTAAATCCCTAAAATCTTCTCTCTCACATTTAAATAAATAAATATTTATTTAAATCTCTAAAACCCTCCCACTTGCATTCTCCTACAAATGCAAGTTGCACAATTTTAGTTGAAATAAATGAATTTTATTTTAAAATAAAATCCCCTTTTATCCTCACCCACTTGCTCACTAACTTCCTTCTTGATTCTTTTAACCCCCTTCTAGATTCTTCTAACCCCTTCTAATTAGCCTAATCCCCTCCTAATCATTTGCACATTCCTTAAGAAAAAGGTCACGTCTCAAAACATGCAAATGTTAGACAATTCAGATAACCAAAAGACAAATGAGAGGGGGGGGGGGGGATGGTGAATCAGTTGTCACAGATTACAAGAAACATTAGCAATTTAAAATTTAATATCAGAACCCAAAACAATAATACCCGAATAGAAGATAAACCAATTAAACATGAATAATAATCATAGAATAAAAGCCATCCACACAACACCAAGATTTGTACATGGAAAACCTAGTAAAGGGAAAAACCACGGTTTGTAAGCCTACCCATAGTCAGATAATACTTCAACAGTATGTATGTTAATTACAATGAAGGGGCCTACACTTGTAGGAAGGCCAACAACCTAGAGCACATTGCTCATCACAAAAGGATTCTCACTGACTATATATAAATATAGACTACAATCCAAAGAAACGTTGAACTACAAAAGATAGCATCTTCTATGTCTGAGTACAGTTCCGGTTAATCTCAATACCGGAGGACTAAATCCTCTTACATAAACTCAATTCGATCTCCAATGATTGACCAAATCCTCTGTCTAAATGATATTAAATTAGTCGCACATTATATTCCTTGACCATGACCTCTTACATTAACCATGATGATCTAGAATGAGATCTTACATCTTATTTATACAAACCCTCGACCATAAACAATCACGTCGGCCACTAGACAATAAACCAATTACATAATTACAAACCATGTCGGTCTTAGACCAAGAAAAATAATATCCAACGCATAAGATATCCTAGAAATACAACAATAGGTCCTATCCACATGTTACATTAATGCCGGTCCATAACCTAGATCAACCAGGACCAAGTATATGTCCACACGCTTCAACAATGATCTCCAAACACCATTCCTCGAACATGATCACCAACAATATCCTGAAACACCATTAGAAGCTGCACCAACATCACTTATGCAATTCATCAAATATCTTCACCAAAAGCTCTACCGGTGAAACCCTCACTAGAACTAGAAACCAATCTTCTAAGAAAGGAGAATAGCATCCAATCACCAGACCAAAACCAACTGACCAAATATAAGTATAAGCAACATGAACAAGCCAATTCCATCACCAGATTATACTTGAGCCTACCAGATCATGCCTAACCAAGTTAACCAGAAACTACTCATCCTACCAAGACCAGAAGGGTGCCAGTAAAGCATCCAAATAGCTAGTGCTGACATCAATGACAAAAAATCAATGCAACATATAATCAATTCCACGAAAAGGCCAACACTCTCTCCCTTTGGCATTGATGGCAACACTAGATGTGAAAAATATCTAAGTACCAAGAAATGCCAAACAAGTCTCCCCCTATGGAAGACAACCAACAATCTCCTGTATATCACTCTGAATATCAATATCTCTCCCTCTAACATTTATAATTTTTCACATCACTATCTCTCCCCCTTTGACATCATTGCCAAAAATCTGACAGAAATATCAAAGCAAAAATCATAAGCCTCTGAATCTCAAAGCCGACTACTCCCTCTGAGCAGTAGCATCCCACATCAGTGCTAGAATGAATAATATCTCAGATAATACATGTCAAATTGATGCCAAGCCACATCAATCAAGTCTCTTCCGGAGGGGCAAAAACCCCCAATCTGTCTCTCAGGTACTCAAATGATTCCTTGGATAAGGGTTTAGTGAAGATATCTCCAATCTGGTCTTTAGTGTTCACATAAACTAGTTTAACTTTATTTGCTTCCACCTTCTCCTTCAAAAAGTTATACTTGATAGATATGTGCTTTGTCTTAGAATGAAATACCAGATTCTTTGATATATCAATAGTAGCAGAGTTATCACAGTGAATAACTACCAGTGCATCACAATCCACCTTTATATCCTTCAACATTTGCTTCATCCATAAAACTTGTGTACATTTAGTAGCAGTAACAACATACTCAGCTTCAACAGTAGATAAAGAAGTACATGACTGTTTCTTTTTGATCCATGAAACCAACTTCTTTCCAAGAAAGAAATCTCCACCAGAAGTACTTTTTCGATCATCAACATCTCCAGCCCAGTCAGCATCTGTATATGCACACAAAGTAAAGTTATCATTATTAGGGTACCATAAGCCATATTTTGATGTACCTTGCAAGTATCTAAAAATCCTTTTCACCACCATCTCATGATTTTCTCTAGGATCACTCTGAAATCTTGAAACAATACAAACATCATTCATAATGTCAAGCCTAGTCCGAGTCAAATAAAGTAGACCTCTAATCATAGATTTGTATCTTGTAGGATTTATCAGTGCAGAAACATCTTTTCTTGTCAATTTCTCACTTGTAACCATAGGTGTACTTACTGGTTTAGAATCTCCCATATCAAATTTCTTCAACAATTCCTTAGCATATTTAGTTTGATAGATAAAAATACCTTTGTTAGTTTGAGTAATCTACAAACCTAAGAAAAAATTCATCTCACCAATCATAGACATCTCAAATTCTTTCTCCATATTCTTACAAAATTCTATGCATAGTTTATCTTCACCTCCAAAAATAATGTCATCAACAAATACTTCAATAATCAGTATATCATCATCAATGATTTTATGATATAAATTACTATCAACACTGCCCTTAGTAAAACCAAGCTTCAAAAGATATTTATCCAACCTTACATACCAAGCTCTAGGTGCCTGTTTCAATCCATATAAAGCTTTCCTTAACCTGCAAACCATATCAGTATCATCTGATAGTGAAAAACCATCAGGTTTTTCAATATAAACTTCCTCATCATTATTCCCATTGAAGAATTCACATTTAACATCCATCTGATAAACCTTGTATTTTTAACAAGTAGCATAGGCAAGAAATAACCTTACAACTTCAATCCTAGCTACCGGTGCAAAAGTCTCTCCATAATCAATTCCTTCCTTCTGAGAATATCCTTTACAAACCAATCTAGCCTTATTCCTTATAACTTTACCATCCTCATTCAAATTTATTCCTAAACACCCATTTAGTTCCAATGACATTTTTATTTTTAGGCCAAGGAAACAAAGTCCATGTGTTATTTTGCTCAACCTAATCTAATTATTCTTCCATATCTTTTAACCAAAATTCATCTTTACATTCTTCAATTACTGATACCAGTTCAACTTGTAAAATTAGACATACCTCATTAGTTGCCAGTCTTCTTCTTGTCATTACTCCATTGCTCTTATCCCCAATGATTTGATCTTCAGAATGATTCAATCTCACATACCTAGGAGTATTTTGCCTCTCTCTTCCTCTTCCCTATTCTTCAGTTACTGTAGAATTATCTGATGTTTCCAGAGTAACTGGTTCAACTCTCTATTCCGGTAAAGGTGCTACCGGTTTAGATATAATCATTTCCACTGCCGGTTCCTTCTCATAGACTCTGATTTGACTTCTGTTCAGCTCATCTACTTTGACATTAGAACTCTCCACAATTCTCTGCAATCTCTTGTTATAACATCTATATGCTTTTCTTTCATTAGAATAACCAAGAAATATTCCTTCATCACTTCTAGGATCAAATTTCCCAATAGTATCATCTCTCCTGATATAATATTTACTACTAAAAATTCTAAAATACTTAACTGTAGGTGTATTGCCAAACCATAATTCATAAGGTGTTTTATCGGTTTCTCCTTTGATATGTACTCTGTTGAAATTGTAAACCATTGTACTCACTGCTCCTCTCTAGTAGATATGAGGTAGATTAGCTTACATCATCATTGTTCTAGTAGCATCCAAGATAGTTCTGTTTTTACTTTCCACAACTCCATTCTGTTGAGGTGTCTGGGGAGTAGAAAATTGTCTTCTTATACCATGCTTGTCACAAAAGTTATTAAACTCATCGGATGTGAATTCTCCTCCATGATTTGATCTCAAATATTTAATCTTAAATCATGTCTCAGTTTCCACCTTAGCCTTGAAGATTTTAAACTTATCAAATGCTTCAGATTTTTCTCTCAAAAAAGTAACCCACATCATCCTAGAATAATCATCAATGATTAGCATGATATATTTATCACCATGAATTTTTTTAACTCTATTAGGGCCACACAAATCAGTATGAATGAGATCAAGAACATCATTTGATTTATCTTGTATACTCCTAAAAGAGGTTTTGACCTGTTTACCCATTTGACATTCCTTACATATCGGATTATAGGGCTTCATAATCTTAGGTATATCTCTAACAGCCTTAGTTGAACTGATCTTCACGATGCAATAAAAATTCACATGACAGAGCCTTTTATGCCATAGCCAACTCTCATCAATCTATTTAATCAAACATGTCTTCTCACTAGAGTTCAAATGAAATATGTTACCTTTTGTGTGTGTCCTGGTTGCAATCTCCAAGCCATATCTGTTAATGATTTTACATTTACCATCCTTCAACTATAATTGAAATCCCTTATCTACCAATTTCCTACACTCAAAAGATTATGCTTCAAACCTTCAACATAATAAACATTGTCAGTATTATTCTTACCATCTAATGATATAGTTCCTTTTTCTTTAATCATACATGCCTTGTCATCTCCAAATCTAACTAGTCCACCATCAAATTCTTGCAAAGACAAAAGCTTCCCTTTATTTCCTGTACAATATGATGTGAACAACCATTGTCAATTACCCATTCATCTTTTTCCTCAATTTCAGCAACAAGTGCCTTCTCCTCAGGTAAATTCTCTTCCAGTGTCGGATCATCTTCTTTGATAGCAAGAATACCCATTCCTTCCCATTGTCAGATCCACTAGCAGATTCTTCTATCGGTTCATCATCTAAATTAGTAATACCTTCCTCATCCGTTATGTAACATAATTTGTCTCCGTTTTTCTTGAATCTATACTTGTTCTGATATCCAGGGTTAGGTTTAAATGATCTTTTAACTCTTTCTTCAAATCTTGAATTGCTTTTAGGACATCTAGATGCAAAATGACCAATCTTATTGCATCCAAAAAATTTAAAAGGTGCTTTTCCTTCATACTTACTTCCTACCGGTCCTTTCGGTACTCTTCTAGAAAATAGTGCTTCAAGTTGCTCAAACTCATCATCTTCTCTCTTCATATCTTCTAGTTCTTTTGCATATAAAAATTTCCAGTCTTTCTTACTTGTTGCAGATGTAGATGCATGAAAAGCAGGTTCAGTCTTTATAGCTCCAGATCGTCCAAATTCCTCAAGCTCAAAAGCAAATAGTTTCCCAACCAAAGTATCTCTGTTGACAGATGTATTAGCCATTGTTCTCAGCTCATTGATAGGAGTAGCCTTCATTCTGTAAGCCAATGGTAGGGCTCTTAGGACTTTAGAAACAATTTTATCTTTTCTCAGAGTTCCACCACAACATTGAATTCCCATAACAATCTCATTTACTCTTTCCATGAATGCAGTAATCCTTTCATCTTCTTCCATCTTCAATTTTTCATATCTCACCCGATAACCATCAAGTTTAGCAGTCTTCACTGCAGGGTCACCTTCATTAAGAGTTTGCAATTTATCCTATAGAGCCTTTCTAGATGATTTGTTTGTTAATCCCATTGTTTGCTGATCAGAAAGTGCACACAAGAGGGCTTCTCGCTCTACAATCATTCTCAAGATCCTTGTCTAAGTTAGCTGGAGGAGGATTGCTAGATCCCGGATTAAATGGTGTGACACCATTCTGTGTGATCTCTAAATCTCCTTGCCAAGACATCTTAGATGAGTCTCCATCTAAATTTTCCATATTGTGTAATTTGTTCCTTCAAGTCTCGGTATATCCCTTCGAAAGATAGTTGCAGAAGAACTGGATGATCTTGAACTGTTAGTTGCCATAGGATCTTCCTCAAGCAATTAAGCTTTTTGTAGAGAGGACCAAAGCTCTGATACCAATTGTTAAACAACTCAGATAACCAGAAGACAATTGAGAGGGGGGGGGGTGAATCAGTTGTCACAAATTACCAGAAGCATTAGCAATTTAAACTTTAATACCAGAACCCAAAACAATAATATTGAAATAGCAGATAAACCAATTAAGCATTAACAATAATCACAAAATAAAAGCCATCCACAAAACACCAATATTTGTACGTGGAAAACCCGGTAAAGTGAAAAACCACGGTGAGAAGCCTACCCACAGTTAGATAATACTTATGTAGTAAGTATGTGAATTACAATGAAGGGGCCTACACTTGCAGGAAGACCAACAACCTAGAGCACACTGATCATCACAAAAGGAGTCTCACTGACTACATATAAATCCAGACTACAATCCAAAGAAGTGTTGAATTGCAAAAGATAGCATCTTCTATGCTTGAGTACAGTTTCGGTTAAGCTCAATACCAGAGGATAAAATACTCTTACATAAACCCAATTCAATCTCCAATGATCGACCAACTCCTCTATCTGAATGATATTACATTATTCACACATTATATTCCTTGACCATGACCTCTTACATTAACCATGATGATCTACAATGAGATCTTACATCGTATTTATACAAACCCTCGACTATAGACAATCAGGTCTGCCACTAGACAATAAACCAATTACATAATTACAAACCATGTCGGCCTTAGACCAAACAAATAATATCCAACACATAAGATACCCCAAAAATACAACAATAGGTCCTATCCACACGTTACATTAATGCCAGTCCATAACCTAGATCAACCAGGACCAAGTATAGGTCCACACGCTTCAGCAATGATCTCCAAATGCCAAGCCTCAAACAAGATCACCAACAACATCCCAAAACACCATAAAAAAAGGCACCAACATCACTTATGTAATTCATCAAAGATCTTCACCAAAAGCTCTGCCGGTGAAACCCTCACCGGAACTAGAAACTAATCTTCTAAGCAAGCATAATAGCATCCAATCACCAGACCAAAAGCAACTGACAAAATATAAGTATAAGTAACATGAACAAGCCAATACCATCACCAGATTATACCGGAGCCTATCGGATCATGCCGGATCCAAGTTAACCAGAAAGTACTCATCCTACTGGGACCAGAAGGGTGTTGGTGAAGCATCCAAATAGCTAGTGTTGACATCAATGACAAAACATCAATGCAACACATAATCAATTCTACCAAAAGGCCAACAAAAAAGTCTTCACAAAACATTAAAGGCTTTGCGTCTCCAACAAATTACCCTCCAAAGTCTTCAATAACCATTAATGGTTAACTCAAACTCAACCCTTGGTTAGAGAATTTCTCTCTAACTCAACCATCCATTTAACTCATGAGTCTCTTCAATCATTCATTGCTTTGACCATGGTTATCCCTTTAACTCTTGTACAAGAGTTTATACATTGTATAAAAGCATTACCCTTGGATAAAAGCTTTATCCACTAACTCAAGCCTAGCCAAACCCTCCTAGGGTAACCCTCATGTCATCTCAAGCATTTAATGCTTCTTCCCTCTCCTCTCAAGGCCTCTCATAGTGACACTTGTCATAACTACATTGGTTTGAAAACCATCACATGGATCACAAACTCATCAATCCTAGCCCTTCACAAGCTCACTCAATCTTGGCCATTCAATCAACATTTTTCTCTATAAAAGGACCTCATTCCTCAAGCAAAGGTGAAGCATTGGAGTATTGTTACTATACTTGCATAGTGTTACTAAGTTTCTCATAGCAACTCTAGTTTGTGCCTTTGCATAAGTCATAGAGATACATTCTCAACCACACTCAATACTCCATTTTCCATCCATGGTTTTATGATAGAAGATGAGATCTACAATCAAGCAAGGAATTTTTGGATCTTGGAGGGGATAGGAACAAGGAAGAGCCAACACCATTAAGCATAGGGGGGAGTATTAGAGTTGTCTAGTTCTTTATTTTCCTATTTGCAAAATAAAGAACTGGTGGTGTAGTTGTTCCTAAAGTGTAACTTGCCAAAAGGACATATGGGCTCCACCGTGAGTTACAAGGCTCTTAAGTGAGTCACTACACAATGAAATTACATCTAAAGACATCAAATATTACTAGACACCTCTTATTTTTGAAGCCCACCCATTCTATTGATTGAGGATATTTGTGAAAAGTTCAGTGGAAGGACATAGATGGTTTTTCTCCCAAGATACCCACCATACATATTTCCTTGAGTAGAAACAAGGCTTTTTGAAAAGATACTTGTAGCTTGATGAAAGTGGTGACTCCCCCATCATAGGGACCACCTATCTGTTATGCTCGCACAAGACTTAGTATATCACATCCTTACTTGCCACGACGAGATACATAAGGTATGTAGTACCAAAGTTGAAGAAATATCAAGCCGTGGGCTGAAAATATCGCAACTGGCCATTACCTTAGGGATAAAAAGTATTTGATTTGTCTTCATTTTGTTTCATACTAGTGGAAATTTGGGCCAACTTTAGGCCTATGAACACATGTATTATCAAGGTCAAAAAGTTTATGAATGGGTTGATTTAGACCCACACCTTTTGTGCCATTTTAGAAAAGGCAAGAATATGTGCTTGTTTACTTGATGTGTTTTCTTGTCAAAGGATTCAAACAATTGAAACAAGTTACACCCCAACAACGATCTCAACAAACAAAACAAGAATCTTGAAAGAGCCATCAATGCTTCATGTTTAGAAATCTCTCAAATACGCCAAGAAGTCAATTTATCGAAAAACCAAAAAGAAGCAAAGTGAAAAGAAAAGCCAAAAGAGAATAAGTTTCTTGTACAAAAATCATAAGTTGTTGTTGAAACATCACACTTTCATCCATCGATATCACGATTTTATTCATGGTCTTACCGATGACTTTTGAATTAGAACCACTTGCATCACAAGCTTTCTTTCAAAGAAGGGCTCTATCATATTGTCACAATCACGGTCAACGCATTCCTCCATCATACATTCTACAACCTGCAATCACTTATTAGAGATTCCTAGGTTCATAATCCTCCTACATTTTCTTAAATCATTCACTTCTAATCTTTCCAAAATCAAAACATCATAATCATTTCTTCCATCTTTCTCATTTCAAAATCATTTCCAAAATCAATCATCAAATTCATAGTCCCTTAGTAGAAATTCCAAGGTTCACATTCATTTCAAAATCCATTTAATTCTCAACACACCAAGGTTTTTGTCCTTAGTTCTTTTAGGATATTGCTAATCACAACAAAACATACTTTCTAGTGTGCCTCTACATCTAGGATCAATCATCCTAAGAGGCCTTACTAAACATCTAGATGGGCTAAAACTAGTTCCTAAGTGCATCCTCTCATTACTAGACAGCTTGTGTTTGTAACAACACAAGCCTTGCTACACCTCATCTCACGATTGTTAAAAACATCAAAACAAGAAATTCTAAAGAGGACTTTATTGATACCCATCCTTTAGTGTAGGGGATCAAACATCCACAAACACTTCAACTCATCATCATCATAAAAATCTTGGATCTATAAGAATGGATCACACATAAACTTTTGCATTCATCTCATTCTCAACCACACACTTTTTCACCCACAAAAGCGTGCTTCAAACATGGCTAAGAATAGGTCTCAGAGTCATCGACAAAATCAATATGAAATATCGGAAGAAGAAGAAGCGAACGTTAACCCCTTTTCCAGAAGAGGAGACCCAAAGACCCCTACACAAGCACATATAGAGGACACACTTAGCAACCCCAGATTTAACAGACTTTTTGAAGAAATTCTCAAGGGAAGTGTTGATGCCCATTTTCTGAAACTTGCTCACAAAGGAGCCAAAATTCCCGCTGACTTTGACGTATCCCAACTTAAAGACATACCAAAATAAGCCCAACATAGCCATCAACATGAACAAAATCATGGTGAAAGGGAGGAAAGGAATACATGTAACTATGATGATAACTATCAACACGACAACATCCCCCCTCATCTTACAGAAATGGATATGTTAAGATAACAGATGCAAGATCTCGCTCAATAAGTGCACTCAGGAAGGACACAAAAGCAATATGCTCTTGAAGATATCTGCCCATATCCATTTGATAGAAACATATACATGCCTCCTTTCCCACACACTTTCAAAACCCCAAAGTTTGATAAATACAAAGGAAAGGGAGACCCTAGAGATCATGTGCAAGAATTTTTCTCCACCTATTTAGAGGTTGCATACGAGGACACATATTTAATGCACCTTTTTCCCCAAAGTTTGGGAGGCTCAGCCATGCAATGGTTCTCATGCCTACCCGGTGGGATCAGGACCTTTGAGGACCTCTTACAAAAATTTATCACTCATCATGCACATAACATAGAATAGGATGCCTCCATGGCTGATCTATGCAATACAAAACAAAAGAATGGTGAGTTATTCTCAACATTCTTACAAAGATGGAGACACCTTTCTAGTAGACGCTCCTTTCCCATTTCTGAAGAGAAATTAGTTAAATTTTTTATTTCAAACTTAAATGAGGAAATGGAATTTTACTTAGACATAAAATGTACTAACAATTTCAAAGATGTCATAGTTCAAGGACTTAAAATAGAGAAATCCCTTATAAAAAAGAGGCTTGTTAAAATATACAATGACAACAAGGAGGGTGCAAGACCAACCTACAATAGTGACAAACCAAAATTTTAGGCTAAGAACAAAAACATTGTTAATGATGGTGTTGTGGATGCACAAACTGTCAAAATTACCCAACCCATAGTCAAAATTGCAAGGGTTGCAGATAATCGTAACCATCCCACTATCAATCACAGTAATCCTCAAACCAATCCTGAAAATCAACCTTCAAACACACAACAAGAGGAACCTAAAAACAAGTACCCGAGCTACAAACCCAATCACACCTACACACCCTTGGGAGAATCTCTTGAAATTTTTTTACGCCAGCTCATCTCTTCTTATCTTATCACATTACCTAAAACATCACACTATGAACCACAAGTCAAACCTTCCTGGCGGAGAGATAATTATTGTGAATTTCATAAAGGAAGAGGGCACAAAACAAACAACTGTCATCGATTAAAGGATACCGTTCAAGACCTCATTGATCGAGGTGACATAGAAGTGGATGGTCACAATGCAAAATCTTCCAATACTAATCATACTATGTTCAAAAATCCACTCCCATCATATGAGAAAGGAGGTCCCTCCCATCAAGATAAGAATCAAGATAACATGACAGATTATACACACGTAGACTATACCTATATTGTCAATAATCTTTATGATGCCAATGAACAAGTTGCTACCATTACCATCCAAGGAAAGGATCCCACATGCAATGTTGTTACCTGTCGTAGCAAGCTCGTCTTACCAGGTGCACCATCAAGAACAACATATGTGTCGAAACATTATAACCTTATGGACCAATTAGATAAGACACCAACGCTTATCTCCATACTAGAGCTTTTGCATATATCCACCTCATATAAAACCATCTTAGATCAATCTCTCCAAGAAGCGTCAGTTCCACCCAACCTCAATACAGATCAATTTCAAGCCATGGTTGGTAGTCTCAAATCATCACCATGTCTCACTTTTACAGAGAATGATGATGCATCCTTTCAACAACTGCATAACGCCCATCTCCACATTGAGGGATTCATATATAAACACATAATCAAGTGAGTCTTGATTGACAATGGAGCTAGCCTTAACATTTGCACATTACAGTTAATAAAAACATTGGAATATGCAAAAGATGTAGTAGATGCCAGAAAGTGGATCACCATCAAGGCCTATGATGATGCAGAATGCTCCTCTAAAGGGTGTATCACTCTACCAGTTAGGGTAGGACCCATGGTGAAGAATGTGGTTTGTCAAGTCCTAGACGTCTCTCTTCCATACAATCTCATATTAGGTAGACCATGGATTAACGCCATGCAAGCAATGCCATCTACTTACCATCAATGCATCAAGTTTCCATATAACAGAGTAGAGATGACTATCCTTGGTGATGCCAACCCATTCATTTTTTGCAACCATATAAGGCATCAACCTAATATCATAGTTCCTAGCAATAGAGAAGCCATCACCTCATCATCTTACATTCACCTAGCAAACCTCACCAATCCACCGATCCCTACACCCAAACAAGAAAAGCTGAAAATGAAAGTACAAGATGAAGGCCCAGGAGAGTATAATATTAGTCAGCTTTTCTATGTTGGCCAACTACCCCTCTCACCTAGGACTTATGGAAAACCACAACAATCACTCAAACCACTTGTTGCATCCCATACTACACCACTTGATGGCTTTATCCCAAGCAGATCACATGAACAAGAAACTATTGAGGAAGATTTGACAAAATGGATCTACAAAGAACCTTTTGACATAGTTAGACAACAGGTCAGGATCCCGATAGAAAGGTATGTTAAATATTTTACACTAATGTAAAATATGGGCTATGATGGCCATAGTGCATTGGGATTCCACAAGCAAGGTGTACAAGAGCCATTGCAACCATTGTTAAAACCACGAGATACAACTGGACTCGGATTCAACCCTGGTTCAGGCAGCTCTTCTAAGCTTAGGATTCCTAGCAAACGTAAGAGGACCACTTCAAAGATCACCCATTTTATAAGTAGGACAATATCTATTGCAAATCAACCTCCCAGGTCTAAATTTTCAAGTTACGAAAATACTCAATTTACTGCAAGTAAGCAAAGAAGTTATGTTGCCCACCAAACTATCATTCCAGGGATAAGACTCTTGTCTACTTCAGACACCCAAGTGATTGATAACTCAATGACGAACGGATAGTACCAAACCGGTACTGAGAGGGGGGGTGGGTGAATTAGTATAGACAAAAACACAATCCTAAACCGGGTTGTCAGCAAACACTATGCTTTGATAGACAAACAATAACACCGGTCTTAAATAGAGTACAACCGACAAAACTCAGAATAACTGAGACAAGCATAAACCGGTTGACACTTATCTTTTCATACAATCTAATACTTCATTTCCATTTCACCCTATTGCATGAACATGTAATCTATCATCAAAGATATATAAACAACTAGATCAACATGATTTACCTTCAGACACAAATCACTCAAACCATCACATGAATAACACCACACATGACACACAAATGTTTCAAGTGGAAACCCAACTAGGAAAATCCACGGTGGGGATGAATATCCACAAGATGTTTTTGAACTCTTTAGAAGTCCACTCTATTCGGAGCCTTGTCTGGTTAAAGACTGATACAATAGGTTATGTTAGGAACCAATCCTGTTAGGGATCACTCGGTTAAGGGATGGCTAGAATACCCGGTCAAGGGTTAAACCCTGTTAAAGGTTACCTTGTTAGAGGATTTCAAGAACTCAATGGTTTTGAGTCACCCTATTAAAGGATTTACAGTAAGCCAGTTAAAGCTACCCTGTTAAGGGATTTCTCAACTGTTGAGGTTGTTAGAGATCAACAGGTATTACAATGATCTGGCAACAACACTCAATGCCAATGCAGATCCGCTTTAGCTCCTCTTCACCTTTTGCACTTACACTCTGCAGGTATCACTTCTCTCTTTTGGTCTGGCAAGAATCACGTATCCCTTCACTTGGATACACACACACAACTTTTGCCAACAACCTCAGAAAGAAACACAACATTGACCTTATAGGAAATAGATAGGTCGGTAGCATAAACCCTAAACCCTAAACCTATCATGTTAAGGAATTCAAATAGTTCAATCCTGACCGTTGAGCACATTGCATTAAATGCAATAGTCTTGATCCAATCTCAAGACATTCTCCATCGTTCATTTTCCATCGATTTCATGGCGGTTGATAACCCATCACACGTTATCATCGTTTACAGACTTCACACATTCCCGAGGTAGATAGGAACAATCTCCTTCATACAAGATCCTTCATGCACACAAGGTTGTCGTGGCAACATGATCTGTTCTTTGTTACAATGCTAACTCATCACACAACTGTCGTGGCAACATGATCTGTTCTTTGTTACAATGATAACTCATCACACAACTATCGTGGTTGAGTCACACAGGCTTGAAGTACTTCAACCGGAAACCCTGAAGATGAGACTACCAACCGGTAGTCATACAAAGCTTCCATGTGCCATGCTGGTTCCCATAACCACGTGCCGGTTCACCTTAAACCAACACACCACTTCACTTTGGCACATATACCGGTTCACAATGTTATACCGATTCTCACATATACCCGTTCTTGGTAACATACCGGTTCTCTCCTCTTCAACATATTGACATCAATGACAACATACAATGTCATCATGTCCTCATACAGGTTCACATAATGCCAACAATCTGCCCCTTTGGCATTGATGGCAATATACAAAGATATCTCTCCTCTTCACATCTTCTAACCCAATTTCTGCAGATATCTTCTCCGCTTCTCTTCTTCTCCCCCTTTGACAACAATGCCAAAGTGGAGGCACAAGCTTCCCCGTTCCATTATGCTGCTCCCCCTGAGGAGTAGCATCTTTCAACACATCAATCCAAAAAAAATTTGACTATGCAATACCTGACTGATGTGGAGCATATACCTTTAGTTTACCTCCTGAAGGGGCAACACCCCTAATTCACCTCTTAAGTACATAAATGTAGCCTTTGGGAGAGGCTTGGTGAATATGTCTACTAACTGCTCCCTACTAGAAACATGTTCCAGTGCAATCTCTTTGTTCTGAACCTTTTCCCTCAATAAAATATACTTAAGCTCAAAGTGCTTGGTTCTAGAATGTAAAACCGGATTCTTGGAGATGTTAATTGCACTAGTATTGTCACAAAATATACTTACCAATTTAGATACAGGAAGTTTGAAGCCATTTAATACATGCTTCATCCAAATTGTTTGAGTGCAGTTCATGAAAGATACAACATACTCTGCTTCCGCTGTAGATTGAGAGATACATAGATTTAACCAGCTTACTATAAATCCTTAACAGGGTGACTCAAAACCATTGAGTTCTTGAAATCCTCTAACAAGGTTTAACTGTTAACCGAGTATTCTAGCCATCCCTTAACCGGGTGATCCCTAATAGGATCGGTTCCTAACAGAACCTATTGTATCAGTATTTAACCAGGCAAGGCTCCTAACAGAGTGGACTTATAAAGAGTTCAAAAACAACTTGTGGGTATTTATCCCCACCGTTGTTTTTCCCAGTTGGGTTTCCACGTGAAAAATCTGTGTGTCATGTGTGGTGTTATTCATGTGATGGTTTGAGTGATTTGTGTCTGACGGTAAATCATGTTGATCTAGCTGTTTATATATCTTTGATGATAGATTACTTGTTCATGCACTAGGGTGAAATGGAAATGAAGTATTAGATTGTATGAAAAGATAAGTGTCAATCGGTTTATGCTTGTCTCAGTTATTCTGAGTTTTGTCAGTTGTACTCTGTTTAAGAGATTTCTCAATTGTTGAGGTGGTTAGAGATCAACAGGTGTTACAATGATCTGGTAACAACACTCAATGCCAATGCAGATCCACTTTAGCTCCTCTTCGCCTTCTACACTTACACTCTGCAGGTATCACTTCTCTCTTCTGGTCTGGCAAGAATCACGTATCCCTTCACTTGGATACACACACACAACTTTTGCCAACAACCTCAAAAAGAAACACAACATCGACCTTATAGGAAACATATAGGTCGGTAGCATAAACCCTAAACCCTAAACCTGTTAGGTTAAGGAATTCAAACGGTTCAATCCTGACCGTCGAGCACATTGCATTAAATGCAAATGTCTTGATCCAATCTCAAGACGTTCTCCATCGTTCATTTTCCACTGATTTCATGGCGGCTGATAACCCATCACGCGTTATCACCATTTATAGACTTTGCACATTCCCGAGGTAGATAGGAACAATCTCCTTCGTGCAAGATCCTTCACGCGCGCAAGGCTGTCGTGGCAACACGATCTATTCTTCGTTACAATGCTAACTCATCACACAACTGTCATGGCAACACGATTTGTTCTTCGTTACAATGCTAACTCATCACACAACTGTCGTGGTTGAGTCACACAGGCTTGAAGTACTTCAACTGGAAACCTTGAAGATGAGACTACTAACCAATAGTCATACAAAGCTTCCATGTGCCGTGCCGGTTCCCATAACCACATACCAGTTCACCTTAAACCAACACACCGCTTCACTTTGGCACATATACCGGTTCACAATGTTATACCGGTTCTCACATATACCAGTTCTTGGTAACATACCGGTTCTCACATATACCGATTCTCTCCTCTTTAGCATATTGACATCAATGACAACATACAATGTCATCATGTCCTCATACCGGTTCACATAATGCCAACAGCGATAACAACAATCCTGTCAGATAAAACCCTACAACAACTATCGACAAATCTTTCACATCAGCAAACATCCCTATAACATATAGTGACAGAGTTCTACAGAGTGATTCCGAGACGGATTCACATGAATACGAGTGGGATTCTTCATTTTCAAAATCATTTGATGGGGACACTTTTGAGTTTAATAAAGTTGAAGGAGATGCATTTATTAAAACCTTTTGGGACCCAGTTAATGAGGATACTTCAACAATAGATAGGTCACCTCCCGAGCCTAATTACAAAGAGAATAGTACCGACGATGACCTTGGTTCCTCTGTACTTACCATAACCAACGCATCCTATGAACTTAACCTAATATATGAAGCAATGCCAATTATTCACCCCAAACTCATTGAGTGGAACCTGCAAAATCCTCCACACCTTGACACCTTCCAAAATGATGATGCAATCATAAACTTTATAGAATTATGAGATGACATACCAAGCGGGGATCACAAAAATGGGTATGCTATTGAACTTAACCGTGTGACTTACTTTGGAGAGAATGCCACACCTTTCAGTCGCAAAAATATTACAATCAAAACAGGATCCTCAAGTGAAAACCACACTATGGCACTTGTGAAAACAAAAAGAGTAAAAACAAAGGACGTATCCAATGGTGAAAACCTCTCTGAAACACCTGAGGATGGAAGGTGTGACATTCTCCCCTTTAGCACTAATCATGAGAGATCATATATTCTCATAGAAGAAACAAAGGAGGTCAATCTGGGGACACCTGAAAATTCACACATACTACATCTAGTAGAATCACAGACTCCAGTAGAAGATTGTGATTTTACAGAGTTCTTTCGCAAGAAACAAATCAATTTTGCATGGTCCTATGCAGACATGCCAGGACTTGATCCAAAACTAGTAATGCATCACTTAATAGTAGCAGAAGGAGACATACCAGTAAAACAAAAACTTATAAAGATGCATCCTCAGATTGCATTATTGGTAAAAGATGAACTCAAAAAGCTATTAGATGTGGGTTTCATAAGACCCATTGACTATGAAGAATGGATCTCCAACTTGGTACCAATGGCAACACCAACTGGGGGCATTCACATATGTATAGATTTTAGATATCTAAACAAAGAATGTCCTAAAGAGGACTTTTCTCTTCCAAACATTGATATGATCGTGGACCTCACAGAAGGACATGCAATGCTATCACTCATGGATGGCTTTTCAGGATACAACTAGATCAAGATTACTCTAGAGGATCAACACAACAAATTTTACATGCCCATGGGGTGCATACTATTGGAATGTAAAGCCATTCGGTCTTAAGAATGTTGGTGCCACATATCAAAGGGCAATGACTACTATCTTCCATGATATGATGCATGTTGGTGTTTTGGTATGGTTTTGTCATTGATGTCAACACCTACTAAACACTTATCAACTCTGGCATTTTGGAGAATCAACAACATTCACTAGCAAGCAAGTGACTCATGCACAGTCACCAGTATCTAGTACACTGGCAAGATATAATGATCACCGACACTTGGAATGATATGGAAAACACTTGGTTATGTCAAAGACATCATGTGGACACTTTGTCTTGGAGTTTTGTTTATTGGTACATTAGCATTTGCATATTTGCTGTTACCAGCAAATAGGTCCAGGTTACATCGGCAGGATTATCTTTTCCAGATCAACATGGCACACTATGGAGATGACTTATTATTGTTGTAAATGCATTCAGCCGACATATTGAATCAGTTATTGCATCGGGTATTAATTGATATGTAAATTAATTTTATTGTAATATCTTGTAGAGCTGACCTACTAAAATTGGTCTTAGGTTATGGTATAAATGTAAGATCTTATTTGTAAGATCAAGTGAAAAAATGCGAAAAAGGATTGTGTGAAGGTATATGCGAGAATAAGTAGAGCTATACATGTAGACATCATTTGAAGATTGAAGGAGGGTTTTTTGAGAAGACAATTAGAACTACACTGGTACTGAATCCAACATATGAAGATGCTATTTTGAGCAGTACATTCTTATTGGATTTAACCATCCAACTGTAGTCAGTGTGACTCCCATTTTGTGATTGAGCAGTGAGCTCTAGGCGCTTGGCCTTTTTGCATGTGTAGACCCCATTTGTATACACTTACTATCTGTAGTAGTATCATCTAATTGTGGGTAAGGTTTCCCACTATGGTTTTTCCCCTTACAAGGTTTCCACGTAAAAATATTGGTGTTATGTGTTGTGGATGACTTTGTCTTTATGTTTCATGCATTAATCCTTACCGGTATTGCAATTAATTGTTAAAACCGTCTACCGAAATATTGGACTGGTTTACCAGTATTAAGCATTAAGTTGGTTAAGTTATTTTTGGCTTGAATTTATTAGACAACTGATTCACCCCCCCCTCTCAGTTGTCTCTGGGACCTAACAATGCATACACTGATGGAAGACTATGTGGATGATTTACTAGCTAAATCATTTACCAGACAAAATCTTCCACAGACTGGAGCAATAAAATGTACGCCTAAACCCAAAGAAGTGTGTCTTTGGGGTAACCTCTGGGATGCTCCTGGGATATATTGTCTCAAACAAAGGAATTGAGGTTGATCACGCAAAGGTCAAAGCAATTATGGAAATGCCACCTCCTAGGAACATCAGTCAATTAAGAACATTACAAGGAAGGCTACAATCAATTCGGCGGTTCATTGCACAATTGGTCAACAAATGTCATCCCTTCACACATTTGCTTCACAAGAATGTTCGTTTCAAATGGGAAGAGAATTTCGAGCAAGCATTCTAGCAGCTAAAGGACTACCTAATGAAGCCACCATCTCCAGATAGGCCCTTATTGTTATACATATCAGCTACAACTATGACCTTAGGCATCATACTCACACGACATATTGCAGAAGGCAAAGAATGTGCAGTATACTACATTTCCAGAACATTGGTAGGGTATGAACTCAATTATACCCCTATTGAATGAGCTTGTCTAGCAATAATTTTAACAGCCACCAAATTGAGGCACGACATGTTGACACAAAAGATACAACTCATTGCCAAGATAGATCACTCAAGTATCTACTCAGTAAAGCAACACTAACAGATCGTTTGGCAAAGTGGGTTATGCTCCTCAATGAATTTGACATAGAAGATGTGGAACACAAAGCCATCAAAGGACAAGTCATTGCAGATCAACTAGTTGAAGCACTGCTCACAACCGACCATCCTCTCATTTCCAATTTTCTAGATGAGGAGATTTTCATAGTTATGCTAGCATGACAATGTAAGTTATATTTTGATGACTCATACACCAAACATGGTTTAGGAGCTAGCATTCTCTTCATCACACCTCAAGGTGATAGCATTCCAAAATCATATCAGCTTACATTCTCGTGCACCAACAACATAGAAGAATATGAAGCCTTGATCACAGGACTACGCATGGCCATGCAGTGGAACTTAAAAGAGCTATAGGTCTATGGTGATTCACAACTAGTAATCTGACAGGTCAATGATGAATACCAAACTAAGGATGATGAGCTCATGCCTTACAAGAAAATGGTTGATAGCTTCAAATAACTATTCACAACTATCACTTTTGAGCAGATTCCTCGAGGCCAGAACAGAGCTATAGATGAAATGGCTACAATAGCCTCTCTCCTTGATCTTCCACACAACTCCACACACTATGAGTTCTTAGTTGAACAACTTTGGATCCCAGCTTATGATATCCCAGAATCCGAGATGGTCTTTCAACTCATCGATCCTGATTCCCCATTGTATGGTGAATTTTATACCTATTTACGTGATCAAATCCTTCCCCCTAACCAGTCAAACAATCAATGAAAAACCTTCATATGCCAATCCTCCAACTATAATCCTTGTAGCGTATAATATTTAGTAGAATTTTATTATACATTATGTTTTAAATAGAAAGTTCAAATAATCTATAAATAACTCTTAGCCTCCAAAAAATAGTAAAATGAGTTAATAAATTTATTTTTCTTATATGAAATAGTAGTATTCAGTAAAAATTAGCTTGTGCTTTTGTATTAAAAAAACCAATTAAAATACTAAAAAGGATCATGCATAAAAAAAAATTCATGTAAACTATACATGGTGGCAAAGAATCACATTTCACTTAAATCAACATACCCCCCTTGATGTTGAGTACACTTACAATATGATCACAAAGCTTCAAAGAATAAAATTTTACAACTAGGTTCATAAACATATTTACAAGTTGTACATGAGTTTTTATATACTTCAAATCTAATGCTTTCTTTTGAATAAAATATCAAATGAAATGATATTTCAAATTAGAATCCTTTATTATACTGTGATGGGTTGAATTCTTGGCTAACTTGATAATGCTCATGTCATCACAAAAAATATTGTACATGCTAAATTTGTTTCTTCAATTTCTTTTAATATCTTTTGAATCCATAATGCTTGTGTACCAAAAGAAGTGAATGCAATATAATTTTATTTTGTAGATGAAACAGAAATTTTACTTTATTTCTTTAAGAGTCATCTAACAAAACCTAAACCAAGTAAAAAATAATTACCAAATGTAAACTTTCACTCATCTAAACTACCTCTTCAATTAGAATCACAAAGACCAAAAACCTCTAACTTTTTAGAAGTGTAATAGGTAATACTAAAATTTTTAGTACCTATCACATACTTCAATATCCTCTTGGCTACCTTCATATGACTTTCAAATGGATTAACCCTATACCTTGAGAAAATAGAAACTGAATGTTGGTTAGAAAATGAATTTTCCAACAATATATCTCAGAAACTCTTTCAACACCATCTTCTCTACATAACACAACTTCATGAGTACTTGGATTGGGGGCTAGTTTATAATCAACCATATAAAATATCTTCAACATATATCTAGTTACAAGTAACTTGGAAAACTCTGATTCTCTTTCCTTGTGCTCCCTCCTTAGATTTGGTGTTGACTACATGGTTATTCTTCTTTTTGTGGATGGACCAAGGGAAAGAAAATTATACCCCTTTAGATATGAAAATATGTGGTCTCACCACCTTGATTCTAAAATGTGAGTGGAAAAATGGTGGAACTCCCTGGTCATTGGAACTAGCCATGTTTCAAATAGCCCAAAAACATAAAATCTTTAAAGATAATGTGGAAGGATGGAACATGTACACCTTTGGCAATAGTTTTGAACAAAATAAGGGTATCATTTTTGGTTTAGATAAGATTCAAAAAAATATTGAAGAGAACTCGACTATAGAGGAAGAAATTAAGGAAGAGATTGGTTTGAGAAATCAACGGATTAATCTTAACAAGAAAGAGGAGATTTTTTGGAAACAAAAATCTAGAATACAATGGCTCAATGAAGGAGATAAAAACACAAAATTCTTTCATCAATCCACTATGAAGCATAGAAGCAGGATCATGATACACAAGCTTCTCAATGAGGATGGTTTGTGGTTAGAGGAGGAAAATGACATGGCAACCTTGCTCACTAACTTCCTAAGCCTTAAAGACTTAAATGCCCAAGGCAATTTCAAGACCCTAATGACTTACTAGATGTTATCCCAGAAGTGATATCTGATGAGTATTTGTTGAAGTTAAATGAAAAAGTATCCCCTCAAGAAGTTAAGGATGCTATATTCTCCTTTGCCCCATTCAAGGCTCTGGGGCTGGATGGCTTCCCCCCTGCTTTCTTCTAGGAACATTGGGATATTATGGGTGATGATATATACAAGGCGGTGAAGGATTTCTTCAGATCAGGTAAAATTCTCAAACAACTCAATGTCACCTTCATTGCTCTTATTCCTAAAAATGAGAATGTTGTCTCCACAAAAGATTTCAAGCCTATTAGTATTTGTAATACTGTTTATAAAGTCCTCTCAAAAGTGACGGCTAATAGAATAAAACCCTTGTTAGATAAGATGATATCTAGAAACCAGAAAGGGTTTGTAAAAGGGAGACACATTCTTGATGTTGTTATGGTTTTTACTCATGAACTTATTCATTCTATGAAAAATAGTAAAAAACCATCCATGGCTCTTAAATTAGATATCTCTAAAGCTTATGATAGGGTTTCCTGGGACTTCCTCTTTGAGATTTTGAAAAAATTTGGGTTTAAAGGGAAATTCTTAAACTTGATTGAGCAATGAGTGTCCACTCCTAAATTGTCAGTCCTCATCAATGGCTCCCCTAAAGACTACTTTTCTTGTGGTAAAGGTCTTTGCTAAGGAGACCCCCTCTCTCTATATTTGTTTATCATTGTTGCAGAAGTTTTAGGCAGGAATATTGATAAACTCAAAATGAGAGGAAAGCTAAAAGGTGTGATGGCTACTTCTACTCTTGAGCCAATCTCGCATCAACAATTTGTTGATGACACCATCATTTTCGGAGAAGCTTATGTCTCTTAAGCTAAAATCTGGAAAAGTACCTTAGAAAATTATGCTAAGATCTTTGGGCAACACATAAATTATGAGAAAAGTAATATTTTCTTCATGAATACTAATTCAAACCTTTAGGAGAAGATTACTTCCATTTTAAAGTGTCAAATTGCTATTCTTCCCGACTCTTATCTAGGGCTACCTCTCATCTCCAAATACCCCTCCCAAACCTTTTGGAATGGCATAATAGAGACATTTAAAAAAATCTAGCTGGATGGAAAGGGAATCTCCTCACCATGGCAGGAAAAATCCTTTTAGTGAAGTCCTACCTCCAGAAAAAATCCAAAAAGATTCCTCTGATTTGGTACAGAGGAACGGAGAAAACTATCCCTAGATGCTTGGGATAAGGTTTGTAGACCTCTAAAGGGGGAAGGGGGGTCTTGGTTTAAGGAAAATCAAAAAATTTAATAAAGCCTTGCTAGATAAAATGGGATGGCAACTTTCAGAAGGAGAAAAAGATTGGACTGAAACAGTGATAGCCAAATACCTCAACAACGAAAGCAACAATAAATTATTTAATCAAACTGATCTTCCTTCTGGATCCCCTATTTGGAATAATATAGCCAAAACAAAGAATTTAATAAAAAGAATGACAAAATGATGATTGGTAATGGTAATAAAACCAAAATTTGGGAGGAAGTCTAGACTCAAAAATCCACCCTTGCTGATCAGCCCCAACTAAGAATTGTCAAGAACTACTTGAGTAGGAAATGGGGGAGAAAGGTTCAAATCTATGTGGATTGGCAAGGGAACCATGCATCTTTGAAAAAAATGAAGATTTGATTCATAAGTCCGATGACATCCCGGTCCTTCTTTGAAATCATCTTTTAACAGGTACTAAAGCGCTTCTCTCTCTTTTGCTTGATTGCTCCTTTTTCCTACCTCACTCTAAGGATGAATGGATATGGAAACCTAGCTCTACTGACACATTCTCTATAAAATCATCTTATCAAAGTTTTGAGGAGGAATTTGTTGAAGACTTCAATTGCAAATATATATGGCTAAAAGTATTAACTAGGCAACAACTCATGGAAGGATTCTTACAGTTGACAATCTCAATAAAAGATTCTTCTCCTTTGTTAATAGATGTGTCCTCTTCTACCAGGAAATGGAAGCTATAGATCACCTATTCCTTCGCTACAATTATGCTAAAGATATATGGGATGCTATTTTGAAGGATTTAAAAGTCTGCTAGATCCAACTGAAAATAATGAGAGACTTCATGAAACTTTGGCCCAGGTCTCCCTACTATCATATTGTGGTGAAAAACCTTTGGCTCCAAACCCCTCCAATTATGGCTTGGAATTTATGGAAGGAGAGGAACAAGAGATTTTTTAGGGATGAAGAAAGAAACAACAAAGTCCTCTTCCACATTATCAAACAACAGATCAAATAAAATATCTTCGCAAAGCCCTTCTGACACTTCTAAAGTCTACCCCACTCTACTGGACCTTCGGCTAAAGAAAATCTAGGGCGTTAACCATGATTTTTTGAGGCTAAATTGGAAAGCTATGGAGCTAAGGAAGAATTGCTACTAGAACCCTCCTGAGACTGGCTGGCTCAAATGCAACTTTGATGTTTTCTCTAAAGGGAACCCTGGCTTATTTGGTGCTGGAGGCTTAATTAGAGACCAAAATGGAAGGATGATAGAAGGGTATAGTGCTAATATTGGAGTTGGATCTAACAACAGAGCTAAAGCTATGGTGGCTTGGATGGGTCTTTCAAGACTCCAGAACCTCACAAGGGGGAATGTGGTTCTTGAAGGTGATACAAAAATGATAATTGACTACCTGAATGAGTCCATTATTTCCCCCTGGGAGATTAGAGGAATAATAAAAAATTCCATTCACCTATGCAAATATTTTAAAAATATAAAAGTGAAACATATATTTAGAGAGGGTAATGCGACTGCTAATGACATTGCAAATCAAGGATTAAGTAAAAATGAATGGCGGTTTTTTAAATTTGAAGACAACTCCATGGGACTTAAACAAATTCTTACTAAAGAGAGACACAAAGATCCCCAGTCGAGTGGGGCTAATCATTCAAGCTGGATTGATGAAATCTTTTTTTGATTTAAAAATGACTGCCAAAAATTTCAAATTTCAAAATAAGTACCCGCCTTCATACAATACACTTTGTAGGATTCTGATGACTTGGCTTAGTGGATTGACATGGACCCAACTGAGTTGGAAAAGGCATGACATGGATGTAGGAGAAAAGAAAGATCTAGAGAATGGTACAAATTTTAACTATCATTTCCTAGAAAGGTTTTGCAAAGGTATTGATATCATTAGATGGATAGGTGGCAACTTTAATTATTTCAAGGCCTCTAGGATTCATAATTGGAAAAGAAATATCACATTAGGGGACAACAAAGACATAAAGAATAAAAAAGAATTTTTAAAGAGGAATATTTTAGAAAGAAAAGTGAATGTGAAAAATCTCAGCTGTTTTTCCAGTCGCTTTCATAGAGAAAAACAACACTTTGCAAATTTAGATACCAAAATGGGGGGCCCTCTTAAAAGGATAGAACCAAAAAATTGTGAGGATTTATAGTTCAATGAGGAAAATTTGGGATTTATTTCAGGATGCGGGGCTTGGAAGAAAGGTGTGGTCTTGGTGCGAAGCATATCCTTTGTGGTGTCGCCTGAGTACATTGTGATGGTTATGAGTCTATAGACTGAAGGAGAAAGAGTGGAGAAGTAGAGTAGTGGAGACTACAAAGATTACATGATGAAATTCTTTGAAGATGGGGAGAATCCTGTTACGATTCAAAATGGGTATGACCATTATGCTCTTCCTAAACCTTTTCCCATTGTCAGCTATTTTGTGATGAGGTATTTTTCTTTAGAAGGGAGGTATACTACTATGCATGAATATGATTTTCTGATTTTCAACCATATTAGGCATGGGGAGAAAATCAATATTCCCTTTTTTTAGTTCTCATCCCTTGAGTCATGTATCCAGAAGGGAGAAAACCCTCCGCTCCATCAAGGTCTTATTTACTTGATGTATAAATATGCCTTTGAGCACTCCCCAAGCCATAGCCATTTGATTCCCTCGAGGAACGAAGAGGAAATCACAAAGAAAAATCCCAAGAAGAAATAGGGAACCCCTGCTAAAATTGAAATTTTAGACTCCAAACCCTATAGCTCACCTGATTCCACTCCTTCGGGTAAGCCAAAGGGTAAGAAATTGATTCAAGAAATTGTCCCCTTGGAAGTTTCCCTTCTATGTGTCAACCTAGATAAAAGAAAATTGGAATCCCCCAAGAAAACCCCTGTCAAAGCCAAAAAAAAGGGAAAGAGTCGACTAAAAAAAGTATAACTATTGACCTGGACCTACAAGAATCAAAGGAAGAGAAAGATAAGACCCAGGATCAAGAGATGAAAGAAAGAATCTTAGGGGAGAGGAGATCTACCAGACTTAGAGCCAGAAAGAATATATTTAAAGGGGGAAATGAGGAAATGGGGAATTACAAGGAGGGAGCCTATAATCTGGAAGAAAATGAGGAAACTTCTAGGTAGAAATCGAAGGATGAAGGCTATCAGGATGAAGATGAAGACCCAGAGGAAAATTTTGAAGATGAGATGGAAGAAGATAGTGGGAAGGAAGAGAATGTTAAAAAAGAAGAAGACTCGGATAAACCTAACCAATGCCCGCTGGCTCCTAACTACCTTGATGATGAGGAAATGGTCCCCTGTTCTCAGGAAATCCAAACTAGAAAGGAAAATAATAAGGATATGGCCGAGCAATTAGAGGAGCTAAAGGGTAGAATTGCTAATATGGAGGAGAAGCATGAGGGTTACAAAAAAGAATTTGATAACCTCAACAATGCCTTCAATGCCCTCTAGTGTATCACAGATGGTATCATGAATAAAGTCATTTGGGGGTGCTGTTAGGATCTGGTAAAATCAAGAAGCAAGGATGGAAGCTAGCAAAATAAGGCAGAGAGGGGAGAGATTTTGATGATGGAGACAAGAAGATGGACACTTGGGAAAGTCAAATTGATAGGCTCCAAAGGTAATTGTAACCTAATAAAGAAGGACTAGCTGCTCTACGATCTTCTAAGGTTTTTTTTTTCTTTTGTTATGATCTTTAGAAAGTTAATCTGCAGGGCCTGCGATTTTGTTTAGTTTAACTTAATTATGCTGAACTACGATACTGTTAAGTTTAATTTGGACATATATTGTGATATTATTGAGAATGGTAGTTGAAATTTGGTTAGAACTAGTAGATTAAGCTATAGGGATATGAGGATTTTTTTATTTAAGGGGGGCTCTATTTCTATGTCTTTTAGGATGACTATTCTTAAATGGGTTAATGTTGTTGTGTGGTAATCCTATTGTTTCATAGGTTCAGGGCCTTCTCCCTGCTTATATAATAAAAAACATATCTTAGCATACATATATTGACAAATGAAAATTTCATCCTCATGTTGATAAATCTCCATTCCTAGAATCAGACCTAAATATTTTGTGTCCAATTTAATCATAATAGAAATTTTGAACTCATCCTTTATCTTAGAGTTGGTACCCAAACACAAAACCACCAACATACAAACTTACAATAAGAATGTCATTAACTTCTTGTTTGTAGTAAATGGTAGGTTTACTCTTACTTCTCCTAAAGTCTTCTTTCAAAAAATATCCATCAACCCTATCATACCATTCTCTTGGTGCTTGTATGAGGTCATATAAATCCTTCTTCAATTTTTAGACTTCTTGTTGTTTACCTTGTACATCAAAATCCTATGGTTGTTCTACATAGACTTCATCTTCTAATTATGCATTCAAGAAGGAGATTTTCACATCCATGTGATGAATGCTTCATTTCTTTTGAGAAGCTATTGAAACCATAATTCTAGTGGTCTCTTATATTGCTATTGATGCAAACAACTCTTCATAATTTATTCAATCTCTATGTGAATCCTTTAGCAACTATCTATGTCTTGTGTCTTTCATCACTCCCATAATTCTACACTTTATATTGAGATTATCTAGAATCAGAATGCACAATACAACTTTCTACAAAGGAAACAAAATTAGCACAAATAGAAATATCTATCATAGATAATGAGAGTGTATGTAATGCACATAGAAAACTTGCATATATAAGAAAGAGAGTGAGGTTAGAAGGTAGGAAACAATAATAGACTACCCCTCCAAATATGGCACTTGTGAGCTCACTTGACAAGTGTGTGAGAAATCATCAAATATGCATGAAAGAGGTGTCTCACAAAGTGAGAACATATCTATCACCACTAGAGATGACACAAAAATATAAAGGTTTTTGAATGGAGACTTAGCAATGTGAATCAAAATTTGTCTAGGTATGCTTGAAGCTAACTAGTTTGATAAAGTCACTATTTACATCAAGATCTCCTCTTAAGTGGAACTTAGGGAGTAATATATACAACTATGATGATGCGTACTGACTACTAGCCATGTTAGGTAGCCATGTTCAATTTTCTCATGAAGTAGAGTAAAATAAAAAATCGTATGGGGATAAAACTCCTCTCTTAAAAAGAAATGATACAATGTGAATGCACTAGTGAAGAAGATAGGTCATAAAAGGAAGGACTCATGATAACACACAAGGAATACTTCTATCCACTATGTATAATGAATTTTCCCTCTATGAGAGAGAAAGAAGAGACTCTGCAACCCTCCATTTGTGAGATTAGGCCATGGGATGGTAGGATTATTTTTAGATAATTCTTGCAGCAAGAGGATGAGATAATTGAGTGGATAAATCTATAAGAATCTTTATAAGGAAATATTCTATCCTTTGGGATATTTACAAAACACCAATATGTTTTACACTATACTGATAAATTTAACAATTTTCAAGCCAAGCTAAATACTTCAGATGCAAAAGAAGTGCTTCTTAAATTTAGTTTTTGTTTGTCTTATTTCCTACATAAATAGGTGGTTATATTTGAAGTTGAGTCTTTGGATGGGGTGCCTTTAAAAAATAGGTTAAGGTTTAAAAAGGGGATGCATCAAGGTACTTCTAAAACATAAAGTATTTTTTGTTCACAATTATAATTTCTAAAAAGTCAATAGTCGATTCATGAGTCAAAATGACCTTGAATGATCGATCATTCTCCCTAGGATGAGGACACCAAGAGGATGACTATCCCCTATCTCTAATTTCTCACACTTGTGAGAGGAGACATGTCTCTTCTTTGCTTCTCTATGAGAATGCTTTCTCTTATCTCATTTAATCTCATATCTTGATAAAATCTGCTTCGTTGATCAAAACATCTTGCACCCTCTTGATACACTTGTCCAAAGGCTAAAGACCTTGTCCCTGCAAACAATCTTAGCCCTTGATCCATCTTCAACTCCTAGCCCTCCAACTTCCACTTACAAATTCTCTTTAAGAGAGGTTTACCCTCCTCATTTCAAGATCCATGAGTTAAGTAGTACCCTTATGCTATCAAATTGAGTAGCAATAAAAAAACAAACATCTACATACAATCACATACCATCAATCAGAACACATCAAAACTATCAATAGAGATATAAGTTTTAGTTTGTTTAATGCATTATTGTTTTGTCTCTGTTATTTCTCTATCTAAATGTTATTTGCTTTTAAATTTTTGAGTTTCATTGTGTATATCTAACTCAATTATTTGCAACTTAAATAAGAGGTCGACAAAAACATAAAATATAGAAATCCAAATCAACACTCTCCTTTATTACATATTGAAAACATTCCTTCATAGAATATAAAACATTATAATCATAAAATACAATAATATATTACACTGACATTTATTGAATATAAAGTTATAATTTTGTTGTTACATAGGTTGAAAAACTAGGTACATTATACCAATAGTTCAAAACATTGCAGAAGTACATAATACTAAGCAAACTATATTTATATAATGATTTGGAGGGATACTTATTCAACATCATGTAGTAATTAGGGTTAAGAATGGATGCAGTCACTCATGCTGCGTAGCTTCCTTGCATTTCAATTTTACATTTATTATTTTCTTACCACACAATCAAAAAATAGTCATGCTTCTGCAATCAATGTCAGTGGAGTAATTGTGGGTTGGGGCCTATCCGTGACAGTTGTATTGCCTATTCAATCATTATGATGCACATTTGTATTTATTTTTCAATTAATTAAAAATTAGATTAAAATATGATTTTTATTGAGACTTAATATTGTTTTTAAATGATTTTGGGGTGATTATATTCTATTCATTTTTTGGTAGTTTAAATTTCAATTCGTCATACGGTCTAGACAATATAATTGTTGATTTGATTCGATTATACTCTCATAGAGGTATTCAATATCTACAAGAATTGAAGTTAATTATTCAATTATTAACTATTTTACCTTGTAAAGTTGTAGTCTAAATTAATATGAAAAATTATTATACACTTAGTCTAATATTTATACAAGAACAAAATTTCAATTCTATTAAATAATCACATTCTATTGAAATGAAATTGACAATGAATTAGTGTAAATAGTTTAATTATACATTATCTAAAAATCATAAATATAATCTCATAATTTTATTAAGTGTTTTTAAAAATAATTCAAAAATATAATTATATTTTATCTACATTATTTACTTTTAAAAATTTACTTAGAAATATTCATTTTATTTTATCTAGATTCATTTTTTTGACTTTACTTGTACTATATTTGTTTTACTTTTATATGTACATTTCATTTTAGTTTTGAAAATCTCCTCATTTATTATTTCAATGATTCTTTTATTTTACTTTTTATATTACTCGGAATATTTACACAAGAATAAAATTTTAACTCTTTTAATTATCTATGTTCTATATTGAAATGACAACTAATTAACTAGTGTATATGACTAAATTATGTATCTATCTAAAAAATGTTAAAATATAATCTTAAGTTATATATTTATTTAAAAAATATTTTATTTTAATTTAAAACATTTATTTTAATTTAAAACATTTATTTTAATTTTATCTACATTGTTTACTATTTTTTTTACTCAACAATAGTCCAAGGCCAGAATATATTAAAATATACATTATTTACTAATTTTTAGTTTAGAAGTTTTTATTTTATTCTTTTCAAATGTCTTTTATTTTACTTACGATACTTTTAATACTCCAATTTTTTTTTGTAAAAATTGCTTATATAATATATTAATAATTATAGTTTTTATAATAAAGATATTGAAACAAAGTCATCATGGATAGAAGAACTCTCATCAAGGATTTGGTTTTGGAGAAAAAACACCTACCCCAAAAAAAAAACTAAAAAAAAACTTAATTCAACTTACCAATATTAGAACTAGCCTCAACAAGGGAAATAGATTGTAATGAGAAAATATCCTTATTGACCTTGTATACAAATATAGAACATTAAAGATGTTTTTAATCTTGTGGAATAAATTATTGCCAATATCAAAATGAAAAAGATATAAGATAGAGAGAGAAAATTATTCAACACCATCTAGAAGAAGAAGTGGAATGGAAAGAAATAAACTAGTAAAGTAGGGAACATTGGAAGAGACCACCAATATTAGTAGCATTGCTTGTTGAATGTGTTGAAGTAAGCAAGTAAGATCTTTAATTTGTAATAAAAAATAACCTTTTACACAGAAGAGAGAAGAATCAATATAAGATGTTATTCTATTGACTAAATATAAAATACGAATACAATATTTAGAAGATATAAGACATACAAGAGAATATTTTCTTATAAAGGCAATATGAGACCTAGGAAAGGTTAGGACTAGGACAAGTGTCATAATCATGTGAAATGAGACAAAATGAGATAAGTATTCTAGATGTACCATAGAAACTACCTAATTAAGTGTAACATGCTAATTATTTCATAAAAAAACATAAGAAAAATACTTTCTATTTACTTAAAAATAATAGCCATCTTTGCATAAATCAAAAATTTAAAAAACTTTTCCAGCTAAATAAAATCATGAGATGAAATGTAGTCAAGTATCAACTAAATGAAATTACATAAGCAAGTAACTATCTTGTACTATTCTTCTAACATGTATTAATATGCAATAAGTAAAAGAGAAGGGTTAGAGTTTACTAATGTTATGCTTTCCAATATAGAATATCATAGAAGTCTCATCTTATTTTGCACCAAGGTGAGCATCATCAAGGTGCTTTGCCTTCAACCACAAACTTGGTGGTCCCTCGCACACCTTCCTTAAGGAAGTGGCTCTACCCTTCACAAGTGTGCAAACATAGGAATAGGTCCGTTTGCCTTATGAGATGTGGTGTTTTGAACCTACATAGCTTTAGTTGGTCACACACTATAGGTACCTCCTAACTACTATGACCTTTTGATTAGGAAGTGTATCTAGATCTTATGAAATGACAGACGCAAGCAAACACTGTGCCACCTTGACCAAAGTTTAATATAGTTGTAAAGCACATTTAACATGTTGTCATGTTCACCACCCTAATCGACTTGTTACAATTACTCAAATTCTGGTTGACTTCATTGGGTGGACTTAACTACTATGACATGCTATTTGCATTCTGTCAATTGTTCAAATTTTTTTCTCAAATCTCAATTAATTGTATTTCACCTTAATTCAACTTATTAATTTAAACACCAATATATATTTTACTACTTGCTTAAGATTACTCGAGAGTTACTACACTCATCATGATTCACATCAATCTTTCACCTTAAAAATTATGTTTGAAGGGGGTGCTTCTTGGCACATTGCATGTGTCATTTCTTCATTTAATTTCAATGTTTTCTTAAAGACTAATAATCAGTTGGGGCATTACTTATCATTGGCTTTACAAGACTTATCAGTCGACCGTGTTACATCGAGTTCATAGTATCTAGTCTATCGAAATCTTATTTTCAATTGTAGCGGTTGTTTATGGAGCATAGAGGTTATCCTCGTATCTCATTTCACAGTTCGACCCAATAAGGGTTTTCATAAGTATGACAGACTAAATATATGTCATTCTCGGCTCAACTACAGTTCGATAATAAGCAAAAGTATTTCAATGCAACTGTATATTCAAGTTTGATGTCATGATTATGATCGATGGTCACTGTTTACTTACAGTCTTAAGAAAATATACAGCATATGTTATTCTTTGGAGAAACAAAGACTATGTCTCTTTACATCACACTTAAGTTATAAAAAGAGAATGTTTGCATACTGATCAGATTACATCTACATGCACGGGTTCCTATAATTGGTTTTAATCATTTGAGATATTACATTTTACATACCATGGGCATTATAAGTCTTATCGGCCAACTAAGATTCATTATGCCGACTATGATTCATTATATAACTGATATTCTTGAGCTAATGACTGATATGAAACAAATGCAATAAATTATTCTTCAGAGCCAATTATTTTATCCTCTATTTTAAGTGTCCGCTCGACAACATAATGGTCTGATACAATAAGTCTAACAACAATTGCAACTCCTCTGAGCTTGACTATAGCTCGATGTGAAAGAATTATTATACATAATGCTCTATACTCAGTCTATGTACATCTATTGGACTGAAAACCGTAGGATAATGTAACCACAATATCATGCCAAGCATTTACAAAGATCGACCTTCAGAAATAGAGTGGACATGTTAAGGTTGACACGATTTTACTACTGTCTTAGAACTTGAGCACAAATGCATCCACATTATCCTAAAGTCAACAACTCTGTGAGCTAACAGTTTAACTTAGACCCATTCAAATAATCTATTACTGAAGGATCGGTATCACATGTTATCAAGTTAAGATGGCAGCAAGATTAATACATGTTAATGCTTCTATCTACTGCTATGAAATTTGTTACATAACTTGGAGATACAAAATTATGATGGTTAAAGATCATGCCTGGTAAAAATCTCGTTTATAATACAAATGACGTGCTGTCCCTTCTCAGCCAAGGACCGTGATCAATCCAGTAAAAACACTCCAAATTCCGACCCCTACTATCAGCATATTCTATTCTATTTTTCCTTGCATTCATTTTCCAACCTTGTGCTCCTGTTCCCAAAGATCGGCCCCCTTCAATAAGGCTAGATTTCAAAATAGAGTTACTCATAGCCCAAACAAGAATCTGTTATCACCATGGCCACCGTTTCTTGGCATACCATGACTCTCGTAACACCACAAACTCTCCCCTCGATCACCTCCATTACCTGCATTAAAGGGTGTCATGGATAGTAATAGTGAGATGCAATTACATGGGGGATCGGTTTTAAAGGCCGTGATCACAATGTCTCCCACAATTTGAATAAATGAATGAAAAAAAAAAAAAATAAAAATAAAAAAAAATATATATATATATATATATATATACAAGCTTGAATTTATTTACTTATATCAATTAAATTTATAAGTCGAAGTCATAGTATAAATTTTAATATAGAAGAAGACGATCATGACCTGTCTAATTGACTAACATGGTCTTGACATCCCATTGACTCAACCCTAATGGCTCTAGGAAAAACAAAGTAAACCCTAATAGGTTACTTATGTCGAGGATCATGGCAATGATGGCATTTTGACCCCTTCCCATGTCTGTGACCCTTGTTGTTGATACTCTTCCTCCCTTCTCTGAGGGTGATAGAATTTACTATATCCACTTAGACATACAACGATAATTAGACATAATATTTTACCATTCATGATATCCATATCATTCATTTCTTAAAATCGTCAACAGATAATCTCAATAACTTCAATTAACATCATCATATCTCTAATTATGAAATTAAACAAAACAATAAAATCGTTCATGAAAGAGGGATGTAACATTAAGCTTAACTACTAGGTGTGAATGGATCCTAGAAGGGAATCGGTTAGGGAATAATCATTTTCACACCAATAACCCCCCTCAAGTACAAATTAGAGAAGAAAAGATTAATGTAAGAATGAAAAATGGGTTGAAGAAATAAGGCATGATGAGGTATCCATGCAGAAGCAATCTCTCACAAATATGTGTCATTCATGGCAGCTAGGTCTAGATTATGTTTTAGTCCTGATTGAGCATATGGAAAAACAAGTAGAGCTAGTAGTTTCTTAATGTGTGTTATTCTTTGCCTATAGTGCATCACCTCTTTATAGCTCACCTTCACATAGGCCTACCCTTTTTAATCTCACAGTTTTGTAGTGAAGCAACATGTGCACTCCTCAACTAAAGCAATAGATGATTTCACCTCTCCTCATTGGGTTTTGAATATGTTTTTTTGATAATTATGTCATGAGAAAGTTTTTGATTGAAGGGGAAAATTGGTTTTACAAGGACCAAAAACCTAGAGTTAACAGAACAAAAGAAAGACCAGGACCTAGCCACAAAAAGATGCCAACTAGTCCAATAGAATAGGGCAACGAAGCCCAAACAAAAAACAAAATAAAACAACTAAACAAAATTATAGACCCTTGCCTATTTTCTCGTGCTTCACAATGACCTCTTTGTTAATAAACAAAACTTTTTTACTAACACTAGCTGCAAGGGTCATACACTTTTATTTGCTACAAAGCCTTGTCGCAAGACCCAACTGGGGCTCCTCAATGTCCTCATCATCCTCATCCACGTTCTCTAAAGGAACCTCGAGAATATTGCTTGTCCTTGCATTTGTTGTCTTAGCGTTCTTCTCCATCTTCATGCTGCCTGGTGGGGAAATACCCTAGGAAATGGCATGCAAGACTTAGGCCTACTCATTTAGCTTGCAAAGACCTTCATTAGTGTTATCCATAGCTTCCTTACTAGCCGCCGCCATCATAGTCAAACTTTGCTTGAGTTTCAGACAATCATCCTCCAAAGCTTTCATTCGCCTTTCATGGTCCTTGAGGACTTCCGAATGTCCATTTGGCTGATCAATCCTTTCCTTTAGACAATTAATGTCTTGTAAAATCCTAGAGAATAGGACATGTTGGTGCTCCTATAAATTCCATAGGCTATGAATGGAAATCGTAACCTCCAAGATAGAGGAACCCATCTCCTTTGGTGTAGCCCTACCCCCATCAACAGACAAAAAGAGATTAGGATCCTATTCTTTCTCATGCCCACTTGCATCCATATGGGGTGCCTTTCTCTTTTTCACAGACACAAAAGAAGGATTAGCATCTGGGGACCCAAGAGTCTTAGACTTCCCCTTCGCCTTGAAAAAAGAAGACCTAGCCCCCTTGCTCCCCTTCACATCAAAATTAGGAACAAAATTAGAGTCATCATCCTCATCCGAGAGCACGATCTTCCTACCCCTAGGATTGGGTTTTTTAGCAGAGGATGGCATTGGGTCATGGTTTTCATAGATATGAAAGGCCTTTTCCTCATCAAAATCCTCCTCCTCATCAGAGGACATATTCCCATAATGCACCCAAACATTCTTCTAAAATTCAATGCCCGTCTTAGCCCTAGGGTTCTGCTCCACATGAAGGTATTTAGCATGTTCCATGGTCAAAAGAATCCCTCATGAAGAATGGGGGAGGCAACCCTCTTTGCATGAGCCCGAATACTATGATTCAGAGAGGCCATCGGAAAAAGGGCGAAGAGATACACTTGTCGTGCCAAAAATGATTCAAAATGATAAAATGGTAACTGAAGAGATTGCAAAATTTACCATCCAGAGTGTATCACATGATGACCTCTGAAATCACCTTCGAGGGATTAGGGAGAGAAGTTCTATCCCAACCACCATTCATGTTTTTCCTCATTTTCTACCTCTCTTTCGACATGAGGAAGGTGTTAAAAGTGGCAATGGCATATTTTTTGTCCTTGTAGAATTTGGTTCCTTCAATCAAGGTATTGGATACCTTGGCAACCAGTTCCTCATTTACTTCTAGCTCGATACCAAAGATGTAGAGCACACCATCTCTCCATCCTTGAATGAAGGAATCAGTAATGAGGGTATCTGACCCATGCAGTGTCTCCATATACCTTGTTAACCTACCTGCAGAAAGCTCCTTCCAAACATCTTCCTTATGATGCCACTCCTCATACACCGCCATGGGCTCCAAAAGGTTTCTATCCCCTCTCATCGAGAAAGAAACTCCAAACCCCATAGTCTGCACATGGGGGCTTCACTAAATAGGAAATATCATATCATGTGCATTCATATTGGGGGATTTAATATCCCAAAAATGAGGGTGCAATATATTGCCCATTGGTGAAAATAGGGTGGTTTTTAATTCAGGCTATGAAAAAATGAAATATTTTGTGCAAATAGGGGGGCTTTTAATTCAAGCTGGTTATTGGAAGGGGGTGGAAAAAAAAGGAGTTTAGGGCAATATTTTTTGAAAATAGGGGGATTCTTTAGTATGCCATGAACACAGGTGATATAACCTAGGTTCACTAAGGGAAGCCCCCATGAGTCTATAACACAATAGCGATAGAACTCGACCAAAGAATGAAGAAAAGAAAAGCCTCCAAAAGGTTTGGCTCAGTCATAATAAAAACCGTCCTACCCAGGACACATTGAAGCCCTTTCGCCTTCATTATTTCTAAGAACCCTCTATGCTTCACACACATTATAATCATTACTAATGAGGTTATAAATATCCACATTGATACGATCATTAATATCTCACACTAATATGCTAGCTAAACCAACCCCCATATTGGCCAAAATATCGGCCACCTTATTACCTTCCCAAAACACGTGAGAGATTTGAAAGTCTTCAAAATTTCTCAGGAGCGTAAGGCAATCTTCAATGATATTTTTTATCTCCCAACTAGGGGAAGAGGACCCCTTAAGATAATTAATAATGTTTAGGGAGTTGCACTCAAGCCAAACCCTTCTCATTCCTTTCTCTTTAGCCAACTTGACCTCGATATAGGTTGCGAAAGCCTGAACAAAGTGGTTTGTTTGAGAATCCAAAGGGAGGCCCATCACTGATACAAGCCTGCCATTGTAATCACAAGCCACTCCTCCACAACTAGCAGGTCTGAGATTCCCCTTTGTCACCCCATCCGTGTTGATTTTGACCCATCCCGATGGGGGAGGGTGCCACTTGGTCCCATCTCTAGGATTCTTCATCTTGAACAAGGTTGGGGAAATATCCCAATTAATTTCCAACCTTTGAGCAATATCTAGATCATCCTTTGAAGGGGTGAGAGTACCAACAATATTAGTCTCATCACATACAACCTGAAAGTTTTCTCTGATAGCCAAATGGATTTTATTGGCAACAACATTAGCACAACAAGCTTTATTCCTTAAAATCCAATTGTTTCGTTCCTTCCAAACACCCTAAGCAATATGAGGTTGCATGAGGTTCCAAATGCACGAGAGAGCCTGATTAATAGAGGGCAAGACCCATTGAGACCAACATTTGACAAGAGAATCCAGAGACCACAAGTTCCAAAAGTAAGCCCAAACTTCATGATAGGAAATCACAACTAAACAAGATGTGGAAGGCATCTTCAGCATTCTGCAAGCACAAAAATAACTGTTTGGTGATATTCATCCCCCTTTTACAAAGATTGTCAATAGTTAGGACTTTATTTTGGATAATCGGCCAAAATATGTTGATTTTTGAAATGATCCTGTGGTTCAAAACTAACCCCCAAAAAGGATTGGGAAAGAGGTTCCTAGTTTGCAGCTTAAAAGCATAGGAAACATAGAAGTTTCCATCCATGGATAAATACTAGGTTAAGAGATCCTCTGATCTAGACAAAGGAATGTGCACAAATCTCAAGCATCTTTGAAGAGTTTGTAGAGCGGGATAAACAATAGTCAGGTCAACCCATTTAAAGTTATTGATACAATCTGCCACCTATTTGCCAAACCACCCTATATAGATTTTCTTGAAAATGGTTGAACATGAGATCATTGGCTAGTGGAGCATCCCCAAGCCACTTGTCATCCTAGAACAAGATACTCCCGCAATTTCTCAAATACCACAAAAGGCCTTTGGAGAGAATAGATTTAGTACTCGAAATGAATTTCCAAAGGATAGAGAAAGAAGCCATAGGTATCTCATCCCCAATAATCTCTCGAATATGTGAGTACCCATTTAAATACTTTCTATGGATGATTTAGGACCAATCATTGTTATCTTTCCAGCTTCTCCAAAGTTGTTTCATCGGACGGGCTGAGTTGAACTCCTTCAACTTATAGATAGCCATACCACACATATTCTTGGCTAAGAAAACTTGATCCCATGAAATAGATGCAGTCTCTTCTTAGATTTTGTGAGAGACCATAGGAAATTCCTTTGAATCTATTCAATTTTAACCAGGAATATTTTAGGGATTTTGGAAAGGCAAAGGGCATAAACAAGAATATTTTGAAGAGTAGCCTTGATCAGCTGAACCTTCCCCTCCTGGGATAACATAGCACCCTTCCAACCAGCAAGCTTGGATTGAAATCTATCAATGATTTTATTCCAAAAATCATTAGGAACCTCCGAGGAGCAGAGGGGAAAACCAAGGTATGTTGACAGGAGAACATCAATATAGCATCCCAGGATATGAGCAATTCTTTGTTGCCTTGTTTCTAGGGTGTTAAGAAAGAAAATAGAACTTTTTTGGAGGCTAATCATCTATCCAGAAGTATTTTCATATAATTCTAGCATTCTCTTGAATTTTCTAGCTTTCACAATGGAGCTCTCTCCCATGCGAATAGTATCATCAACAAATTATTGATGAGAAAAAATGTGCCCATTCAAAGAAGGAGCCCAACCTTTCAAAGACCCACATCTAACCTATTTTTGGATATATCTTCCTAACACCTTAGCCATTAAAATAAATAAGAAAGGTGAGAGAGGGTCTCCTCATCTTAAACCTTGATAAGAGGGGAAGAAACCAAAAGGAGAACCATTCAGGATCACCAAGAAAGAGGCATAAGAGATCAACAATGAAATAATTCTAGTGAAGGGCTCATCGAAGTCGAAAGCAGGCAAAACCTTCATGAAAGCTCCAACTCACCTTGTCATAAGCCTTGAGGAGGTCCAGTTTGAGAAAGAAACCAACATTATTAGTCACTGAGAGAGAATGGATATTTTCATGCATAGCCATAATTGACTCTAGAATTTGCCTCCCTGGAACAAACCCATTCTACTGGCTAGAAATAAGGGAAGGGATGAGAGGCTTAAGCCACAACACGCTGATGGTTCTAAAATCCAAAAAAGAGTCAGGCCCCAACTTCTTCAGGATACGAACAATAAATGTGGCATTTAATTCCTTTAAAAAGTATTTCAAACCAAAAAACTCCTTAGCAACAACTAGCACATCCTTAGCCACAATATCCCAATAGGTTTGGAATAAGAACATAGGAAAGCCATCCAAACCAGGGGCTTTGTTACATTCAAAAGAAAAGACAACCTCTTGGACCTCTGTATTTGAAGGAATCTGAGATAAAGACTTATTCATCTCTGAGCAGACAAGAGATGGAATTTCCGATAGGAGCTCTAGTTGGTCTTCCAAAAAAATATTTCAATCTTGGGATAAAAGGTTAGAAAATAAATCCATTGGCCCTTTCATAATCTCCCCATCATTCAACAATAGACCTTAATTGAAGTTGATAGAGTGAATTCTTTTAGAGGCTCTATGTTTCAGCATAGACATATGAAAATTTTTAGTGTTCCTATCCCCATTCTTAAGCCAGATTGATCTGGATCTCTCTTTCCAAAACTCCTCCTCTTTAGCGATAATATCATGCAATTTAGATAAGATAACAGTCTCCCAATCCACGAAGTGAGGGAGTGCACCTTGAGATTGAATTTTCAATTGGATATCATCAAGATCCAGCTTAAGGGCCTCTTTAATTCTGAAGATATGACCAAAGGAGGTCTTGTTTCACTTCTGCATATTCAATATCGCAATCCAAAGCTTCTTAGCAATCCTAAACATAGCAGTGCCCTAAATATCAATGGGCCACCAATCCCTAATCTTATTCTTAAGGTCTGGATCAAGGGTCCACATTTTTTCAAACCTAAAAGAAAAATAAATTTTCCTTCATATTTTATCAATCAATCATCAGCGAAATGGAGAAGTGATCAGACCCAATCCTAGACAAAGAAGAGTCTACAATTAAATCCATTCAGTTAGATAGGTGAGATGAGAGCCCTATCCAACCTAACCTGGATAAAATCACTACCCATTCTCCTATTAGACCAAGTAAAAGAAGCCCCATACAGATCAAGATTCTGTAAACCATGTGGATTAATAAAGTCCAGCAAAACTTGACAGCTATCTAAATCAATGATGGTATGATGAAAGAATAAGTATCTGATAGATTACTGAGAGGTGGGGGTAAATCATTAAATTGAAAAACTGATACAAACTTTCCCAATCTCAATCTCAATCTCAATCACACAAAGTAAACTTATCAATAAAATATCCCCGTCAAGATAAAATCTCATAAGAAAAACCAATATCAACCAGTTGACTGTTATAGTAACTTAATAGTAAACAACATTGAACTTATAAACATCCAAATGCTTTATCATATGTCAACTGACTTCATTTCTTAATGCTTCTAGTTATCATGACTTATTAGAATAATTAAGTGGTTAATCAAATCAACCATAAGATCATAACCACAAAAACATTCACCACATGACACAAATATTTTTAATGTGAAAACCCAAATGGAAAAAACCACGATGAGATGGGACTCACAAGATAACTATCTGAACTCTTCTGAAGTTCGCCCTGTTAGGATCCAAGCCTATTAAAGTTTTTACAAAAGTCCTGTTAATAACTAATCCTGTTAAGAATCACCCGGTTAAGGGATTGACTACAAATGCCTTGTTAGAAGCAAGTACCCTATTAGGAGTAACCTCGATAAAGGATTTGAGAAACCAAGCTAATGGATCACCTTGTTAGAGGATTTAAGAAGTAACCACACTTATTAGAGCTTACCCGGTTAGGGGATTTCAGTTCTGCTGTAATTGTTAGAAAACAACAGGGTTTTCCTTGATCTATCTGAATAACACTACACTTGCTTGATCAAATCCTTTTTAAGTTCCTATTTGCCTTTACTCAAACTGTAGATTCATTTTCTGGTTTGGCAACCACACACTCAACTGATTTATGCCAACACCTTTACAAAACAACTTCATCGACCTTATAACAAATCAATTAGGTCGGTAAAACAACAAAAACTTAATTCTCTCATAGAGATTACAAACAAATCGGTTCAAGTATGATCATTGGATTTACATAGAAATATTTACACATTAATCAATAAAACTCCAACTGCTCCTTGATCACTGCTTCATCGGACTCAGTAACTCATCACACGTTTTACATTAGATGCAATACACTTTGCTTATTCCCTAGACAAAAATGCACCAAAACAATTTGAACTTATCTTCATACAATGATCACACGTGTTGTCATCATTAGTGTTAGGTCCCAAAGACAACTGAGAGGGGGGAGCGGGGGGGGAATCAGTTGTCTAAATAAATTCAAACCAAAAACAACTTAACCAACCTTAATGCTTAATACCGGTAAGCCAAACTTAATGTCGATAGACAGTTTATCAGTTAATTGTAGTACCGGTAAAGATTAATGCATGAAACAAAAAGACAATAACATCCACAACACATAACACCAATATTTGTACGTGGAAACCTTGTAAGGGGAAAAACCATGGTGGGAAACCTTACCCACAATTAGATGATACTACTGCAGATAGTATGTGCATACAATAGGGGGTCTGCACATGCAGAAAGGCCAAGCGCCTAGAGTTCATTGCTCAAACACAAATGGGAGGCACACTAACTACAATTGGATGGTTAAATCCAATAATGATGTACTTCTCAAAATAACATCTTCATATGGTGGATTCAGTACCGGTTCAGTTCTGATATGTCTTCACAAAAACCTTCCTTCAACCTTCAAATAATGTCTGCGTGTATAGCTCTACTTATATTCGCATATACTGAATTACAATCCTTCTCACATTTGCATATCGATCTTACAAATAAGATCTTACATATATACCAAAGTGCAAGACCAATTGAGTAGGTTGGCTCTACAAAAGATATTACAATAAAAACAATTTACAAGTAAAACAATAACAGATGCAATATCCGATTCAACATGTCGGCTTAATGCATTTACAACAATATTAAATCATCTCCATAGCATGTCATGCTGATCTGGAATAGATAAGCCTGTCAGTGCTTATCCTGGACCTATTTGCCGGTAACATCAAATATGCAATTATGAATATACCAATGAACAAATCTTCAAGACAAAGTGTCCAAATGATGTCTTCAACATAACCAAGTAAATTTCCATGTCATTCTAAGTGCCAGTGAACAATATATCCTTCCGGTGTACCAAATACCAATGACTGTGCATAAGTCACTTGCTTGCCAGTGAACATTGCCAATTCTCCAAGTGCCAGAGTTGATAAGTGTTAATAGGTGTTGACATTAATGACAAAACCATATCAAGATATCCAAAATACCAACAATCTCACCCTTTGGCATTGATGGCAACACAAGATGGAAAAACCATCAAAGTGCCAAAATAGAAATGCACACTCCAATTGAAGGTTTTGTCATTGATGGCAACCTTACAATCCTATGTCACTGGCAAGGCAATCCACCGGCACTAGCAAAAACAGATTCTATACCGGCACACAGACCACCAGCACCGACAGTAAAAGGAAGCATATCGACACAGAAGCCGACAGGAATTTTGTTGTTAATATATTTTGTTTATTATTGTAAAATCATTGTAAGCCGACTTGGCAAGTTGTAAAATGATTCTTATATAAGAGAGATCATTATAGAACATTGAAAGAAGATAGATGTAATACATAGAGGAATGTAATTAGGTGAAATAAGGCAGACCTATTATGCGAATTATAGGTTAAGGGTTTATGTAAGAAGCAGAGCTATAAACCGGTACTGGATCTGGCATAGTAGATGCTATTTTGAAGCAGTACAAGACATTGGATTTGTATAATCCATTTTGTAAGTCAGTGAGACTTCCCATTTTGTAATTGAGTAGTGAGCTCTAGGTACTTGGCCTTCCTACATGTGCAAGCCCCTCTTGTAGCAGTAATATTCTCTTATTGGCCAGTAAGTGAATATTGTGGGTCACAAATCCCACCAAGGTTTTTCCCACACGGGTTTCCTCGTTAAAATATTGTGTTATGGTGTGTTTTTCATGTAATTGTTTTTATCTTTGTTTATTGCATTACTTATTGCTTACCGGTACACAGTATTAATATGCTCTACATGTTTTAAGTTAAGAAAATCTTATTACCGATTAGATACTAATTCACCCCCCCCTCTCGGTATCTGTGGGAATCCTAATAATTGGTATCAGAGCTTGGTCCTCTATTTTCAGAAGCCTAACAGCTTGAGGAAGATCTTGACACCGGTAGAGATGGAAAACTTGATGAAGCAACTAGAAGGAGCTCTCTCAAACTATGATGCAGAAAAATTGAAAAATATCAAACTTGAAGATGATCTAAAGGCTGCTCAGGATATTATTCAAGAACTTCAAAAAAAAAAATCTTACTATTTCAAGAAACAAGAGAAGAGAACTTTGTGAAAAGATGCAAAATGAGAATGATGAAAAGGAAACTCTTAGTGATCTAATGAATAAGCTGAAACAAGAAAACATGACAACAAAGAATGAGATGCAGGATATGATTATGAGATTTTGTAAAGAAATTGAAGATAGAAAGAAGAATGAAGAAGATTTGACTAGAAGACTAAATGATGTTGTAAATGAAAACACAAGACTTAGTTATGAAAATGATATGTTGAAAATAGATCTAATGCATGCACAAAATGACTCAAATGAACTCATGAGACAAAAAGGTATCTTGGAAGGAGAACTGGCTGCTGCAAATCAACATAAAGAAAAAATCAAGAAAAGCTCAGAAGAACTTGGTGGCTTGTTGAAGAATCAGAAACCTAATGGTGACACTAATGGCCTTGGCTTTGAAACTAGTGAAAGCTCCGGTACTGCAAACACACAGGATCATGGCAAACTGGTAAGACAACCTACTACTTATAAATTTAATGGCAAATTCTTTAACTGGAACAAGTATGGTCATAAAGCAAATCAATGTAGATCTAGAAATTATCAGAATACTAGTACACCCACTGGTCAATGTTCAAAATGCAACAAAGTTGGTCATAATTCTGAAAATTGCAGAATGAATGTGAGATGTTATGTTTGTGGAAGATTTGGACATTTATCTAATCAATGCAGAACACAAACTGGTATAGGTTATGGAAAGGTTATTCATAAAAATAATGTGACTTGTTATGCATGTAACAAAATTGGGCATATTGCAAAATTTTGTAGAAGCAAGTCCTCACCAACAAACAACAAAGGTCCTAGTTTGAAAGGAAAATAAAAGGTTGAAGAAGTTAAGCATGAATTTTCAAAACAATGGATCAGGAAATCAGAACTAAATGTTGATAGGAATACTCCTCCATCGACAGAACAAAGTAACACTCCACTGGCAAAAGAAAGTAACACTCCACTGGCAGGAGACTCTTCATCCAACTGAAGAAAATTCCCTTGAGGGTTTGGCAATCAAATGAGAAATATGATGTTATTCCCTCAGTTGATGGTAAGAAGTTGAAATTACTTCTATATTGGCAGATAAAGTTAAGTGATTACTTAACCGACACACATTAAATGTGGTAGTTGGTAGATTGACATTATAAATTAGTGTTTTTGGCTCCATTTTACTTCACCGAGCATTCAAACATTCGAAGAGCACGAAATTTCCAGAGCTAAGGCATTTCGAGCAAAGAAGCAAAGCAATTCAGCAATCAATCTTTCCAAAGGCAGAAAAATGCATTTATAATCATGACATCCTCTTCTGTACCTGAATTCATAACAAACCCTATTGTAGTGGAAGTAATCAAGCACCCTAGGCCCATTTTTTAGTTAGTTCCTAAAATAGCAAAGAAGGATGATAATGTTGGTGCTTTTTCTCAAATCCCCAAAGGAGTAGTTTTTGCAGAAGACCCTATGATGTATATTCATTTCCATATAGAAGAGTTAGGAGATGAAGAAATTAAGAACATGTACAAGACTGTTATTTGTGACGATTCCGGTAATGTGAAACCTGAACACAAAATAATTGAAACCTTAGGATTCAAAGAAATTCTCTGCATTCCAGATTTCCCCAAGGAAGTTATTAGGATAGTATTGAGCAGGGTACATGGTGCATTCTTTTGGCTAGATTCAATTCACAAAATCACTAAGGAAGCTGTAAAAGCTGTAAGAGGGTTACCCTCCACCGGTAATAGACCTGAGAAGACAAAGAAGGTCTCAAATGACCTAGTAATGAACCTAATAGGTACAACATCTAACAAAAGTTCTTTAAGGGTGAATGATGTAACTGACATAAATGTGAGATTCATTAGAATGATTCTAGGCTACAAAACAACACATGCAAATAGAATAAATTCAGTTTCCATCTTATGCATAAAGAGTGCTCATGACATGATTAAGGATAATGTGAAAATTGATGTGTGTGAATGGTTGAAGGATGAATTGATTGACAATCTGGGAAAGATCAAGAAGGATAAGAAAGGGACATTTAGATTTGGAAACTTACTTGTTTCCTTAATGCTACATATAACAAAATAGGTGCCCGGTATAGGTAATAAGAACCTTGGATTTGACATACCGGTAGGCAAACAGTTATCTGACTTATTGAACAACATGGGTGAAAACAAAGAAAAGAATATTAATGAGTACTTTCAAGCATTAAAGGCTAGAATGAACATGAGAGTAAGATTATCACAAGCAATTGTAAATAAATATAAGGATGACATATGTTTTGTGATTAAGAAGGATGGGATTTGGATGGAGGCAGTTATCCCAAGAATAATTTGGGTCATTGAAATGGGTTATGAGATAGATGATCACATGATTGAAACATATGCAAAAGCCCTTCTGGAAGCACCCAATGAACCTAAGGAAGAGGTATTTGGTAGTGCTGAAACCATTGAAAATCAAATTCAATCTAAGAAGAGAGTGAAGAAAGTAGAAGCAATAGTGAGGAGAGGTTCAAGGTAGGCTAAGGCTATCAAAGAAGATGTACTGAAACAAACCGGTATCACTGAAGATGAGTTACAAGAACAACAACCAGAAACTCACCTTTCACCGGTAGCAACTTCTTCAGAGAGTGATATGCTAGCTGCATTTAAAAGAGTTGTAAGGAAAAGGGAACCTTCACCGGTATCCACACCTTCACCTAGAAGAACTAGACAAAAATAACAGGCAGTGAGGCCCCTGGCTAAGAAGATAACTCCAAAGAAGAAAAAGTTAACACAAAAGAAAAGGACTCAACAAAATATTGCTCTGATTGACAGACTGTTAGATGAAATAACAGAGGATGGACAACTAAAGAACATCAACAAATTATATGATTCACTATCAGTTGATGATAAATAAAAAGTTGAAAATAGTGTAACTCTACACTTGGATATCTATAAGAAATTTTTGATGCAAATTGTAGATGAAGTACTGATAGAACTATTTAAGAGACTTGAAGCTAGAAGGCAAGCTGTTATAGAGCTTGACAAGAAAATAAAGATTGAGAAACTACTTGCTGTTTATCCTGTTAATGCACCAAAGGAGATAGATGATAGAGGCAGCAATAAAAGACAATAAAAGTTCACTGAGAAGTTGAATTTGGTTTTGGCAGATCTTTTTCAAATTGTAACCAACCAGTTACAAGGTTGAAATAGGAAAATACACTCTATTGACACTTTGACAACCTTTGTCATTGATGCCAAAGGGGGAGTAGTGGTATGAGAAAAATCCAATAACTTAGGGATCATCTACTCAGGGGAGCACACATTTTTGGTAACAATTTTTGGACTTCAATTTTTGGACACATTTCTGAATTTTTCTCATGAGTGTTGCCATCAATGCCAAAGGGGGAGATTGTTGGCAAATGCACACTCCAATGAGACATTGTAGGTGATTGAAGGTTTTGTCATTGATGGCAACCTTACAATCCTATGTCACCGGCAAGGCAATCCATTGGCATCAGCAAAAACAGATTTTACATCGACACACAGACCACCGGCACCAGCAGTAAAAGGAAGCATACCAGCACAGAAGCCGGCATGAATTTTGTTGTTAATATATTTTGTTTATTATTGTAAAATCATTGTAAGCCGACTTGGCAAGTTGTAAAATGACTCTTATATAAGAGATATCATTGTAGAACATTGAAAGAAGATAGATGTAATATATAGAGGAATGCAATTAGGCGAAATAAGGTAGACCTATTATGCGAATTATAGGTTAAGGGTTTATGTAAGAAGCAGAGCTATAAACTAGTATTGGATCTAGCATAGTAGATGCTATTTTGAAGCAGTACAAGACATTGGATTTGTATAATCCATTTTGTAAGTCAGTGAGACTTCCCATTTTGTAATTGAGTAGTCAGCTCTAGGCACTTGGCCTTCCTGCATGTGCAGGACCCTCTTGTAGCAGTAATATTCTTTTATTGGCCAGTAAGTGAATATTGTGGGTCACAAATCCGACCAAGGTTTTTCCCACATTGGGTTTCCTCGTTGAAATATTTTGTTATGGTGTGTTTTTCATGTGGTTGTTTTTATCTCTGTTTATTGCATTACTTTCTGCTTATCGATACACAGTATTAATATGCTCTACATGTTTTAAGTTAAGAAAATCTTATTACTAGTTAGATATTGATTCAGCCCCCCCCCCCTCAGTATCTGTGGGAATCCTAACAACATATGTACCAAAGTGCAAGACCAATTGAGTAGGTTGGCTCTACAAAAGATATTACAATAAAAACAATTTACAAGTAAAACAATAACGGATACAATATCCGATTCAACATGTCGGCTTAATGCATTTACAACAACATTAAATCATCTCCATAGCATGTCATGCTGATCTGGAATAGATAAGCCTGTCGGTGCTTATCCTGGACCTATTTGCTGGGAACATCAAATATGCAATCACGAATATACCAATGAACAAATCTTCAAGACAAAGTGTCCAAATGATGTCTTCAACATAACCAAGTATTTTCCATGTCATTCTAAGTGTCGGTGAACAATATATCCTTCCAGTGTACCAGATACCAATGACTATGCATAAGTCACTTGCTTGCTGGTGAACATTGCTAATTCTCCAAGTGCTACAGTTGATAAGTGTTTGTAGTCACATAAATCTGTCCAATTTAATTAAATGAATATTTCCTATTTATTTGATTAAAAATCCACTAGCCATCAGTTAATTAAATTAATATTTAATTAATTTATCTTCAAACATTCTACTATTAATTAAATAAATTATTCAATTTATTTTAATTAATTCATTATACCAAAATTCACAATCAATTAAATGAATAAATCATATTTATTTCATTTAATCCCCTATTCCTCTTTTAAATAAATTAAATAAAACATTTATTTAAATCATTTATCCCCCCCCCACTTGCATTTTCCTACAAATGCAACTTGCACACTGTAGACACCTAAAATTGTCTAGTCTAATTAAATAAATATCTTTATTTATTTAATATCTTTAGCCTAATTCTTCTATTAATTAAATAAATCTTTATTTATTTAATTAATTCATTTATCCTCTTCTAGCCTTATTTCTCATTTAAATAAATACATTTATTTATTTAAATTATCCTTTTTCCTAAATTAAATAAATATTTTATTTATCTAATTATCCCACTTCTTCTATTAATTAAATAAATCTTTATTTATTTAATTAATTCATTAGCCTTTTCTACACATGACACATGTCATTCATCTCTTAATTCATACACTACCTACCCCTCTCATTATTTTATTATTTCTTTTACCTACCCTCTAATCATAGCCAACCATTTATCTTTTACACCTCTCAATCTTATCCCTCCATTTCTTATGGTGTCTTCTATATAAGGAGATGTTTCCTTCATTATCAAACCCTAACTAACTAACGGACTACTTGATCAATTGACTGCACTACGCTTTGTACTTTCATATGCGATCCTACTTGCAACCACATTTCCATTCTTTGTTGAGCTCTTGTGCACCTAAAATCTGAGAGCAAATATGTCAAGCAAGATCAATGGAGATAGGAAGAATGGAGATCCAAACCCTATTGGATATGTGATGGTATAATCTTTGTGATTTCATTTGATTTGCATTGTCTTAGGTAATCTTCATATGTTATGGTGGATCTTTGTTGTTGTTAGGCTAGGGTTTTGTGGTTGAATTCATTTAGTCTTTCAACATTGTTGTTTCCATTTTCATCGTATACATTTTGGCACGCCCGGTGGGACTCTTGTCCCTTTTGCATTTAACATCTTTTGTTGTAGATTTTGTTTTGAGGTTGCAGATCTGACATTTCCGACAACATTTTGATATTTCGCGTCTGTGCACTTTCGGATCGTGTTTTTGATTTTCTGCCACATTTGTGAAATATGGAACTACGTCTGCATATTCAACAATATTTTATTTTTTGCAGATTTTGGGAAACGCATTTGTATTCCATAGTCACGTTTGTGAGGTCTTCAGGTGTGTCTGCGTTAGGAAAATGCGTCTGCGTTCAAGAGCTGCTTCTGTGTCAGATCTAGGTGCGTCTGTGTGTTCTGGCAGCATCTGTATCTGTGACAACTACGTTTGTGTTCAGTTGTTGCATTTTTTGTTTCATTGATTCAATTTTTCGTCATTCGGATTTCAGATTTGGTTTATTTTGAGGTAACATTTTCAAATCTAGCTAACAAAAGTGGTGCAGCTTGTCTTGGTCAACAAAACGCATTGTTGAAGGCCCCTATTTCACAAATTCTTTTGGATATAAAATTTACCTAACTTGTGTGCTTCCAGGAAGGGGTGATTATTTGAAACAATCCAAACTTCTAATAGATCTTTGTTGTAGGACCTTGGCAAGGGTTTTTGATCTTTATTATGTGCCTTGTTTTCATAGATTAGCAAACACTTCAATTGGTGCACTAAAATTGAACCATTGTCTTTTGTGTCTTGAGCAATAGGCTCTTTTTATTTAATCTTTAGAGGGCCTGTCTCCCCGTGTGGTCATTAGGACTACTAGTGAGGAGAGAATGACCCAAGTGGTAGCAAAAGAAAAGCCATCTTCTTCCAAACCACTATAAATAACTATATCCATGGTGAAAACTATGGATAATGTGTGCTGATTAGTTCATACCGACACTATGTCTCCCCATAAACCCGTTTGCTCAAATTTATTTGATCAGTTGTAGGGCATAACCCCTACTGACTGGGAGCCTTCTATATTGACAGAGCTGAAAGTGCTGCATGTATGGCCACATGAGCAGATGCCCTTACTAGCACCTTTTTGTTTTAGAAGCCAAAATCCTTCTAGTTGTTGGGGCAGGAGGTCGGACCTCTAGTAGCGGCCCACACACATATGGTTCTTAGTAGAGATACAAAGTTCGCCACGAGGATTTTTCATGGGGACTGATGCTTGGCTGCCTCGAGAAGTGAGTGCCGAGGGTGGAGCCAGTGGGGTCAAGCATCTAAGTATCTGCTCTGAATAGTGTAGCCTCGGGAGAAACTCCATGTGGGATCAACAACTATTGTCTTGGCTAGCCATAAGAATTGTGCTTGACTTATTTTGAACTTTCAAACATTCAAGACCAAACATCAAAACATTCTGTCTTTTGTGTCTTCAAGTGTATGGAAAATAATTTTACATCAAACAACACACTTTCTTTGAGTCATTTTGAGTCTAAACACTTGCAAACATTGAGTCCTCATCAATACTGTGTCCTCTTGTCACGAAAAGAAGTAAAAAATTCAGATTTGGTCACAACAAAAAAACTTCATAGATTGGAAAAATTGCCCAAAGTTTGCAGAAACACATCTGTGTCTGACAGAATAGCGTTTGTTTCATCTAAACACGTCTATGAAGGGCAGAAAGGCGTCTGTGTCTTTTGAGCAACAGTGCAGCATCTCAGAAATGTGTCTATGTCTGGTAGATTCACATCTATGTCATTGAAGCGCGTCTGTGAAGTATATAGGCACATCTGTGTTCAGAATTGAAAACTTTCATAATTCAGCAAACAAGAACAGTCAGTTTCAGACTTATTGAGCTTCCTAGGTTATCTCTCTGGGGTTTTCATCTAGCATTCAACCTGTCTTTGGGTCTCACAAAGTCCATCATTGCTTTTATTACATTCACATTTGTCTAAACTTGAGTCAAAAGGTCACTTTCTTGTCCTCATCATACTTTGTCAACACACTACATACAAAAACATTTTGCTAAGTGGTCCCTCATCAAGGTCTATCACCAGAGTCAAGGTCAACTTACCTCATCAAGAGAAACTATCATCTCTTTGGAAGTCACACCTACTCTACTACATACATACTTGGTCTTACACTTTGGACATTGCAAGTACACCTCAGATTCATTTACATTCCATCCAACTCTTGGTCTTACATACTCTTTCTATTTTCATCTAGTCTCACACATCTTGGTCAAGACCTAGTTCATGGTTGAAACCCGTTTCCAAAAATCTAGAAGAGAAGCTAAAGAGGCTCAAGAGTCCACAAACATGAGTTCCTATGAATATGAAAATGATATCTTTTTCAATTCCGATCATACTACATTACTTGACATGGATGCCTATAGAAACATTCCAAATATTGGGAACATGGACACTATAAACAACAATGATACACACAATGACAATATGGACAACTTTTCTGTACATTCAGCAGAAGTGGAAGACACCTTTATGAATCCTCATTTCAATCAATTGGTTGAGGAAATAATGAGGAGAGATAGACAATATTTTCTACAAGTGATGGCACAAAGTGGACATGTCTCAAATAATGGAAAATCGACCTTTGCAACAAACTCACTCCAACATGGATCAAAGGAGGCCTAATAGTGGAGGAAATAGAGGACCGCATCTTGTGCCTAAATCACCATCATCTTTGTTTCAAAAACCAGAGGTCCCTTACACACATGGTCAAGCATATGATACTCACCTTCACAGACCATTATGGAGGTCTTATGCAGAAAAATATGCTCAATCACATACCAATGCTAAGGATCAACCACCAAAGCAATTGGATATTCAAAGGCATGCTCAAAATTTGGACACAAGGAAACCCTGCGTCAAATTTGGGGGCAACACACTAGAAAAAGCTCACGACATGCCTATAGAGTATGGTATACATGGACAAAGCAAATATTCCATTCCTCATCATGACTCTATACCAAGTGGTCCTTATACACAACATCATTATAGACCTCCTCCATATGAACATGTGTATGATCAATATCAGCCATATATGCAACATGCTCCTCCTCCACCCGGTGGTTCAGGCATGGGGTATAGTCCAAGAAGTCGGTCTCCACCAAAGAACAATTTGGAGCAACAAATCAGGGACTTACAAAAGAAAATGGAGGACATAAATACACCAAAGCCAACTTACACAATGAGAGACATATGTCCTTATCCATTTGACAAGAGCATTCCAATGCCTCCATTTCCTACACACTTTGTGACGCCTAAGTTTGATAAGTATAGAGGAAAAGGGGATCCTAAGGCACACATAAGACAATTTTTCACAGCTTGCATTGAGGTAGCAGCAGAAGAGACATATTTGATGAGATTATTCCCACAAAGCTTAGGTGATAGAGCTATGGAATGGTTCTCTCAGCTTCCACCTGGAATTAAGTCATGGGGTGATCTAGTAGAGGCATTTATCCAACATTTCTCATACAACATAGAGACAAACATATCAGTCACTACCTTGTGCAACACCAATCAAAAGGATGGAGAATATTTTTCATCATTTTTACAAAGATGGAGAAATCTAGCTAGTAGATGCTTTTGTGAAATCCCACAAAAACAAATGGTAGAGATGTTCACCCAGAATGTCAACAAAGACATTGGTTATGACCTAAGGAAAGCTTGTTTGTCCACCTTCAAGGACGTCATTGAAAAAGGCTTAGCAATAGAGAAGGTCCTAATTGAACAAGGAGTCATTAAGATATTCAAGGAAAACAAAGATGACTTTAAAGGAAAAGACAAGACAAGATTTTGGAATAAAAACAAGAACATAGTCAATGATGGTGTTGTGGATGCCAATATAGTACGACCCGAAATCATTTTTTCTGGATCAAGTTCTACAAACAATCAAGTGAATACTCAAACAACTTCCAAGTCATAAAGGAATTACACCCCATTGGGAGAACCACTTGAGTCAGTTTTCAAGAAGCTAGTGGCAAACAAAGTAATCACAGTTCCAGATTTTCCTCCATATGAACCAAAGGTCAAACCAAATTGGTGGAATAATGATGCGTATTGTGAATTTCACAATAGCAAGGGTCATAAGACAAGAAATTGTCATTGACTGAAGAATAATATACAAGATCTCATTGATAGAGGTGATATTGAGATCTAGGGACACTCATCCAATCAAGAACATGAGATGTTTAAGGAACCATTCCTAAATAATGACAAGGGAAAAGCTGCAGCCATAGATGACTAAACCAACTATACAAGAGCATCCTATAACTATGATTCAACTATCAATCACATTTCGATGGACAATTATGTCTCTACCATTATCATCAAGGACAAAACGCCTAAGAATTCTACCCAAAGACCCAAAATTGTCCTAAAAGGCATTGGATCTTCTTCCGAACCTACCTCTAAATGTCATTTTACAACCCATCGAGGTAAATTCACTTTGCAAGGTGCTCCAGCTAAAACAATCACTTCCTCATCAACCAAGCTTGAGTATGACCTTGTAGAACAGTTAGGGAAGACACCCGCACTTATTTCAATCCTTGAGCTCTTACGTATATCCCCTGCACATAAAGCTATTCTTGACAAAATCTTGAGAGACACTACTATCCCCACTGATCTGAACGTGGACCAGTTTCAAGCCATGGTGGGATACCTTTCCATTCCACACTCCCTTACATTCACAGAAGCCGACGAGGCCTACGTAAGTCAGCCGCATAATGCACCTTTGCACATTGAAGCCTTCATACACAAACATCGAATAAAATGAGTCCTGATAGATGGAGGAGTAGGTCTGAACATTTGTACATTGAGCACTATTAAACAATTGGGATATTCTGATAAAGCTGTGAATTGTACAAACAAAATTACCATCAAGGCATATGATGATGAAGAGTGTTCATCCAAAGGCACAGTCAACTTGTCTCTCAGAGTTGGGCTGGTTACAAAGGATGTGGTTTGTCAAGTCCTAGACCTAGATCTCACATACAATATATTACTAGGACGTCCTTGGATTCATGAAATGAGGGTAGTCCCATCTACATACCACCAATGCATTAAGTTTCCTCACAATGGAGTTGAAATAACAGTTAATGGTGATCCTAATCCATTCATATACTGCAATAACTTGAGACCAAAAACTGAGACCTTCATTCCTAGTAATCGTGAAGTTGTTCCTTCTTCTGCATACATTGATCCTAAGTCATTAAAACCTTCTACATCAAAGCAAGTAGAGCTCAAAGAAAAATTCAAGATTAAAGATCTGGGATGTGGTGAGTATATCTTTCATGTTGATCAACTCCCACTATCTCCTAAGACATCCAATCGACAAGAACAATCTATAAACAATTTGAAAGGAATTGGGTGTGAACCACCTAGTGTTGTGTCTACCAAGTCTGAATGCAAATCTCCTCTAGTGGTGCAAGCATCTCTTGATATCAATAGTGCTAAGAGTGGTTCTGACGAAGAATCTATTGAGTGTATCGCCAAACCTCTTAAGAACTCCTATAGCTTTACCATTTCATCCACTCATTCCATTTCCACTCCATTTCCAGACTTGGATCAACAAGAATTAGAAAAGCCCTTACTCATTGGGGATCAAAAATTAAGTATTGAAAAGAAAAATCTAAAAGTCAATAATAAAGAAAAGTACTTTAGTCCAAATCAAAATCAAGGTCAAGGATAAAAATCCTATGATAGAAAAAGAGAAAGATATGATCTCCCCTAATATCAAAATAACTGGGGGCAAAAGTTCTACAATTTCAAGTCAAAAAGAATACTTGTTGATCCTAAGTCTCCATCATGCTATCCTACTTTCACTTCTTTTCACAATTATAAACCTTCACCACTCACCCACTTGTTTCACACATCCTTTTCCTTTTGGTGATACATCATGGACCTTTAATGGAGCTTCTTCAAGGGACTTTGTTATCAGGGATTCCCAAACTTCTTTAGGTGACACGCATATGGGCCTACGTAGTCCACACACTAGTAATTCTATCTCAGTTCCTTTATTAAGGAAGACAGTCACTCAAGCTACACATCATTCAGTCAAGGAACAATGTAGTTACAATCATAAAGTCAAGCCTCACACATTTGAGGTAGGTGACTTAGTTCTAAGAGAAAATCCTAAAAATCAGCAAGGCAGAGAGAAGAAGGGCAAATTCGAACCAAATTGGCTTGGTCCTTACATCATCACAACAACATATGGATCTGATGCATATCATCTCTCAACCATAGAGGGTGAATCCTTGGAGGATCCTATCAACAACATGCACCTTCGCAGGTTTTATACATAGCTCTTTAGAGTATCCTAATTTTTAAAAAAAAAAAAATTCAAAAAATTCAAAAAGACAAAAAAATCATAAAAATAAAAATAAAATCGTTACTTGGTGAAAACCTGGCAAACAGGCACCTTGTGACAAAAAAAAATATTGAAAAACAGAAAAAAAATTCGTCCAACGGTGAAAACCACTTCGGTGGTGCCCTAGGCAAGTACCATGGTGAAAACTAGGTCACCAGCGCCATGCGTAGAGACATTGCTCCTCCCTCCTTCAGGATTCCATTTCATCCTTCACTTTGCACACACTCAGAACCTCTTCATTCATAATAAACCCCCTTTTCCCCACTTTCCATCCATCATAAATCAACTCCTATCTGTGGCTAAGGCAAATCCTACGTCTAGTGATGGGTGTGGAACTAAGAACATCACATGTTTTGAGGAGTACAGTTTCTTCCAGTTTTCTTCAGTCTATTCACACACAATCCACAATAAAGCAACATTTGCTTTGCAAGTCCGCAATAAAGTTCCATCTTCTTCACAATAAAGTATCAGTTTCATGGATTCAGTCAGTTTCAGATGAGACACAACAACAACAATGGACTTCAACAAATCAAATCTTTCAATAGACTCAGACAACATTATGGTTCAGTGCTATCTATCCTTTTGTGAAAATAAACATTGTGACCACAATCAAATAAGACTTACACAAGTGACAAGAGACACTAAACTTGAGGACTACAATGGATGTTGGTGTCAAGTCTTGGTTTTCTTTTTTTATTTTATCTTTTGGTGACATGTCTTTTATCTTTTCCAGGATGTCTCTGACTAGAGATTCTATCTCCAAGATGTCTTTGACTAGAAAGGCGAGGATGGGGTGTCGCCACCTATTTTTCTTTGCTGTCTATGGATTGTCTCTTAGTAATGCTATGACTTGTCCAAGGATATGAGGACACTGTGAATCTAGTATGAATTGGGGCATTCCTTGTTTGTGACTGTCTTATCTCCATGCAAACAGGTACAATGACTTTCTGGGTCGAACATATGCCTCGATTGTCATAACTTACTTGCCATAATAAAGCTCAATGATGATAACGCACAATAAGCTCTTTTCACTTTCATATCTTCTATCTTCCATCCCCCTTTCTTGATTGACCTCCATCATCCTTCTTGAGTACGTGTAGCCTGCTATAATATGACTGAGTATAATGACACGCCAAAAATATTTGTATTTCATGTAGTTGTACCTACATTATCACATGTTAGCATTTCATATATAAATATAGATATCAAATTGCACCATATCTTGCACACAACACATGTTAGCACATTTTACATTCTCATCATGTAAATAGCTATTTGCATCATCATATCCATCTACATTTCATACATTCACATTCACATATGCATAACATATAAAACATAAAAGAACAAAAAACATTGCATTTCATCATATACATATTTGCATCCATATCATAAGCATCACATAACACATACATCATAAAACATCTCATCACATAGGTACAGATGCATATAGCTACCATAAAAGATGGATCATCTCATATATATAAATAATCAAAAGTGTCATGATACAATGATGTCAAAATACATATAGCTACAATCACCCGAAGGTGTCTACATCATCATACAAAATGGTACAAAACTGATACATAGGGAGCCCTCTATGGCTATGATGAACTCCCTCCCTCGGAGCCGCCTAACCTCGATGGAGTCTGAGCCCTAGAAGGACCCGCCCTAGGATCATCTCTCCTGCCCCCTCTATCTGGTGGTGGTGGAGGACCCATAACCCCACCACTGGACGCCTGTCTCCTCTGACTCCTTCCCGTAGCCGTCGCTATCCATGATGGTCTGTGAAAGCTCCTCGCCCGCTGCTCTGGTGGCACTGAACCATAGTATAGGTCTCACCAGTAACTTATCTCCTCCCCTGCCTATAGAACATAGGCATATCCAGCCCCTGTGTCCTCTACCGCTTTCTAGCCCCCAGTGCTGTCTCCCTCTCCAGGTCCTAGATCTCATCTACCTATCCCTGACAGATCTCCCTCAGCTCAAGAAGATCATCCTCCTCCTCCTCAGTCCCCTGTGCCTTTGCTTGTGGCTCCCCCTGTACTGGTGGCTATGCCTGTACCTGTGCCTCTACCTGTACTTGCCTCTGCCCCTGTCCCTGCACCTATAGTGGCAATCCACTGTGACCCCTCACCACCTGAGCTTGTCTCTCCTCCCCACCCTCCTCTCTCCAACTGTACCTCGCCTCCTCCGTCGACCTCTCCCCCCACCATCTCCATCATCATCCCCATCCCCACCAGCATCTCCATCTAGAGGCTCCCCTGGGTCTGTCAATCGTGGAAAGGGATGCTCAGCCCAATATGCCGTGTACTCTGCATCCATGCCTACATCCTCAATCTCTGGCCACATATCCCATGGCATCGACACCATCTCTACCAGCTGCATCATGGCCTGATCATACGACAACAATGGCTCAAAGTGTGCCTCATCCCTGGCTGTTCGAGCATACATCCCGAAACCCCGTGGCATCCACTGAATACGGCCAAACTACCTACATACCCTATCAACTAACTATCTCTCCAATACATAGGGCGTCCACCCAATCAGATATCTGCTCTGGAAAGTATAGGGTAGATCCACTACGTCATCCTCCCACTGCTCGCACTCACGGTACGACCTCCATATCATAGTGTCGATCTCATCCAAGACTTGATGCCAATGCTCCAACCTACCAATCTGTGGTTGTGATGTAATCATATCGTACAAATGAACAAATCTATGTCCATGACCGTTGCCCCTGAAATGTATCGGTCGGGTAACCGATAGATGCTCATATGCCCACACCTGCAACAATGTAACTCCGCAGCCCAATCCTATGGATCCATGATAAATAAACAGATGTAGCTCATAGTATAAGTGTGCAAGCATGCACGGTCCCTAGACATATCTGGTGTGTTGTGTAACCAGTGTCTTCAAGGTGCTCCGCCAGCCCACATCCAACCCTCATGTCGCCCTATCTGGACATAGGAACCCACAGATCACTCCTCCTAGCACTGCTAGTAGTGCCATTCCTGTCGCTATCATGTTATCCCATGCCACGTGTCCTGCCCTCACCTCTAGTCCTGGATCCTAAAACACTCATCTCAGGGCCTCCCTATCTCCATCTTGATCATAGGGTATCAGCTCCCCATCGATTGGTATCCTTAGAATCCTGTAAACATCCTCCAAGGTGACTGTCATCTCACCCATCGGCAAATGGAAAGTACAAGTCTCCGAGTGCCATCTCTTAGCCAGTGCAGTCAGCAAACCCATGTTTGCCCGAAACTCAAGCACATACAGAATGTATCTTAGACCCATAAACCAATAGCAGCTCGGTCCTCAAATTTCAGCTCTGGTCATAATCTCTGCATCGATAGGAATCTCTCTCATGACTCCAACATAGGCAAATACTCCTGCAGTCAAGCAAAGAAATCATGTCAGTCAAAGTGACACTCACTGTTCATCACAAAGTGTTGCTATCTATCCTAGTGACACTCACTGTTCATCACAAAGTGTTGCTATCTATCCTAGTGGTAGTCCCTGTTCATCACAAAGTACTACGTGTTTTGCACTCCTTGTTAATCACAAAGTGCTGCTCATATTTGCACTCCCTATTCATCACAAAGTGCTGCTCATTTTGACACTCACTGTTCATCACAAAGTGTTGCTCATATTTAGTACTCCCTGTTCATCACAAAGTACTATGTCTTGGTACTCCCCGTTCATCACAAAGTGCCTTGATCTATCCTATCCTAGGGCCTCTGCTTGAGTGTATCCTCTTGAGTAGTTTCCTAATTGGCAACGTATGTTCTATCATAGAATTGTCAATCCTAGCCCTATCTGCTATCCTAGTCTTCCCTAGAAGACCTGCTTGAGTGTATCCTCTCAGCAGCTTATCCAATCGACAACGTATGTTCATCACAGAACTGCCGATTTGACCTAGAAGACACAAACGTGCCTGCTCTGCATAGATGCGCCTGAAATACACAGATGTGCCTATGCTTTGCATAGACGCGCCTGTCTTGCACAAACGTACCCACATTTCACAAATGTGTCTGCATAACATAGACACATTCGCATTTGATATAGACGCTGCTGAACTCATAGACACACCTGGTACAAACACAGATGCGCCTAGCCAACCTAGACACACCTGGCACCTACGCAGATGCGCCTACACATTTTTGGACATTTTTGACATATTCTAAAATGCATTAAATGCGCTACCTAACATGCATTTATGACAACATTTATTACAACAAAGTACAAGGAGGTTTTGCGATACTTACCGGCTCTCCTGCATCGGCTGGCCTCTGAAATCGACGAACGCGATCAAATCTGTGAACCAATGCCATCACTGCTGATTGCTACTGCTCTATTCTCTCTCTGCACTCTGATCTCTTGGATGTGTGGATGATAATGAGGATGTATTCCCCTCGTGGTCTATCTTATAGAATACCCTAGCCCTAGCCCTAGCCCCTAGTTTCCCGAGTCAGTCTTTGTTATCTCGTGACTCTGTCACTCTATCCTATCTGGTCAGTCCATTCTAGCCTTTCTTTTTTATCAAGAGATTATCTGCGATCTTTCTAGATATTTTCATCCAATCTCTCGAGGGGGCATATCATTGCCATCTTGGGGCAACTTTGTATCAGTTCATCTTATCTTCTTTGAAACAACGCGACAAGCTGCATTGTCTCAAAGAGGGGCAAAATGTAGACACCTAAAATTGTGCATTCTAATTAAATAAATATCTTTATTTATTTAATTAGCTTTAGACTAATTCTTCTATTAATTAAATAAATCTTTATTTATTTAATTAATTCATTTATCCTCTTCTAGCCTTATTTCTCATTTAAAAAAATACTTTTATTTATTTAAATTATCCTTTTTCCTAAATTAAATAAATATTTTATTTATTTAATTATCCCACTTCTTCTATTAATTAAATAAATCTTTATTTATTTAATTAACTCATTAGCATTTTCTACCCATGACACATGTCATTCATCTCTTAATTCATACACTACCTACCCCTCTCATTATTTTATTATTTCTTTTACCTACCCTCTAATCATAGCTGACCATTTATCTTTTACACCTCTCAATCTTATTCCTCCATTTCTTATGGTGTCTTCTATATAAGGAGATGTTTCCTTCATTATCATACCCTAACTAACTAACGGACTACTTGATCAATTGACTACACTACGCTTTGCACTTTCATATGCGATCCTACTTGCAACCACATTTCCGTTCTTTGTTGAGCTCTTGTGCACCTAAAATCTGAGAGCAAATATATCAAGCAAGATCAATGGAGATAGGAAGAATGGAGATCCAAACCCTATTGGACATGTGATGGTATAATCTTTGTGATTTCATTTGATTTGCATTGTCTTAGGTAATCTTCATATGTTATGGTGGATCTTTGTTGTTGTTAGGCTAGGGTTTTGTGGTTGAATTCATTTAGTCTTTCAACATTGTTGTTTCCATTTTCACCGTATACACACACATTTATTAAAATAAATTAATTTATTTTAAATAAAAATCCTAGTTTCCCTCACCCACCAAATCCACTTGAATTCCTAAACCCCCTTCTAGATTCTTCTAAACCCTTCCTAATTAGCCTAATCCATCCCCTGATTATTGTCACATTCCTAAGCAACTTGAAGTCACTTCTCAAAGACTTCAAAGTCTTTGAAAAGCATTAAATGCTTTGTGTGTTCAACAATTTAACCTCCAAAGTCTTCCAAGACCACTTATGGCTCTTACATGACCATTAATGGCTCTTACATAACCATTTATGGTTATTTGAACTTGCACTCATGTCTCTCCTCAAGCATTTATTGCTTTGACCATGGTTATCCCTTTTGCCTTTGCACAAGAGTTTATCCATTGGAAAAAAGCTTTATTCTTTGAATAAAGAATTTATTCATTCAACTAACCTTGACCTCAACTCCCAAGTTAACTCTCAGGTCATGTCAAGCATTTAATGCTTATTCCCTCTCCTCTCAACCTATCTCACATTGACATTTGTCATCCTGGGATTGGGTTGAAAGCCCTCACATGGATCTCAAGCCATTCAATCTTGACCCTTGTTGAGATTACTTCATCTCAACCATCCATTGCTCCATTTTACCTATAAATAGAGCTCACATTCCTCATTTTCAAATCCTCAAGCATTTAGCATTCATAGTCATAATCCTGAAAACTTGTATGCATTTAATCTATAGTGAATTTTAGAGAGCATTTAGCATAAATCACTAATATATTGTTATCTTGGATTAAAATAAATCTTATTTCTTTTTCATAATATGTTTAATTAGTTTTTTTTACACTTTCATAGCATAAGCTTGAGATCATATACAATCTTGAATCTCCATAAGCATCCATAGTGCATAAAGCTGCTGAGAGCTACACTATTTTAGAACTTGGAGAGGAGATGAACAAAGGAGAAGGAGCTAAGAACATGTTAAGAGGAATTTGGAGATGCCTTCTTATATTTGTGTCATTTGTTAAATATGTTAGCATGATCTTAGTATCTCTTTTGATATGCCTGCTTAGGTTAATCTTTGGATGAATAACACTAACATTAATCTTATTTCTTGTTGTTTTTTGGTGTGTTATAATACCATAGGTTTTAATCTAACCTTGTCCTTTTTGCAGAGCATCAGTGTTAATAGGTGTTGACATCAATGACAAAACCATATCAAGATATCCAAAATACCAACAATCTCCCCCTTTGGCATTGATGGCAACACAAGATGGAAAAACCATCAAAGTGCCAAAATATAAATGCCAAATACCAATAACCTACAATCTCCCAAAAGAAATCAAAACCAGAAATCAAAATTCAGGTATAGAGAGTAATCAATCTCTCCCAAAATAACAATCTCTCCCCCTTAGGAGTGATATGTGTTTTTCCATATCAATCTCTCCCCATTTGACATCAAATGCCAAAGTAATACATAAACCAAGTTCAAATACAAAATACCAACTTATTCAGTATACCAACTACTACCCCTGAGAAGTAGCTCACCTCATAAAAAATCGGAGTAAAAGGTTTCTCTATTAGTTTTGCCAGTTGATGACAAACATCAACTGTCTAAGTCTCTACCGGTGGGGGTATGACCCCAAGCTGATCTTTGAGATATTCAAAAGTCTCTTTAGGCAAAGGCTTAGTGAAAATATCTACAATCTGCTCTTTAGTATTCACAAAAACTAGTTTTACTTCTTTTGCTTCAACATTCTCCTTTAGAAAATTTAGTTTGATAGAAACATGTTTAGTTTTAGAATGTAGTACCGGATTCTTAGATATATCAATTGCTACAGTGTTATCACAATAGATAGTTATAGGTTCCTTGCATTTTACCTTTATGTCCTTCAACATTTGTTTAAGCCATAATACCTATGTACAGTTAGTCGCTGCTGCAACATATTCTGATTCTGTTGTGGATAAAGATGTGCAACTTTGTTTCATACTCAACCAAGAAATTAATCTATTTCCAATAAAAAATGCTCCGCTGGTGGTGCTTTTTCTGTCATCTACATCTCCTGCCCAATTTGCATCTGTGTATGCACCTAATTCAAAGTTTTCATCTCTAGGATACCATAATCCAAGATTTGTAGTGCCTTGTAAGTACCGGAAAATCTTTTTTACTGTTGATTCATGATTTTCTCTAGGATTACTTTGAAATCTTGAAACAATACATACTGCATTCATAATATCAGGTCTTGTTTATGTCAAATACAGTAAACCTCCTATCATAGATTTGTACCTAGTCGGATTAACAGGTGTAGATTCATCCCTTGGTGATAATTTGTCATTTGTAGTCATAGGTGTGCTTACCAGTTTAGAGTTTTCCATGACAAATTTCTTTAGTAATTCCTTCAAGTATTTAGATTGTGACTCAAGAATATACCTTTATCAGTCTTTGAAATCTGCAATCCTAAAAAGAATTTTATCTCTCCAATCATAGACATTTCAAATTCTTGCTGCATTTCAATAGAAAAGTCTTTACATAATCCATCTCCTCCTCCAAAGATTATATCATCAACAAAAACTTCTATAACCAAGATGTCATCATTAGTAACTTTATAGTATAAATTGTTGTTAGCATTACCTTTAGAAAAACCATATAAAGCTTTCCTTAACCTGCAAACCATATATTGGTTATCTGTCAAAGAAAATCCATCAGGTTTCTCAATGTAAACTTCTTCTTCAAGATCTCCATTCAGAAATGCACATTTAATATCCATTTGATATACTTTGTAGTTCTTGTGTACTGCAAAAGCTAAGAATAATCTGACTGCCTCAATTCTAGCTACCGGTGCAAAGTTTTCATTATAATCAATTCCTTCTTTCTGTGAATATCCCTTACACACTAGTCTTGCTTTATTTATGATTAACTTACCATCTTCATTAAGTTTGCTTCTAAATACCCATTTTGTTCCAATTACATTTTTGACTTTAGGCTGGGGAACTAATGTCCATGTGTTATTCTTTTCAATTTGTTCTAATTCTTCTTCCATAGCTTTAATCTAGTGTTTATCTTCACATGCCTCATTAATTGATGCTGTTTCAATTTGAGAAATAAGACATACCTCTTCATTTTCCAACCTTCCTCTTATCATAACTCCTTGATATTTGTTCCCAATTATCTGATTTTCAGAGTGGTTCAATCTTACATACTAGGGTGTCATTGTTTGCTGCTATTCTTCAGTTATAGTGGAATTTTCAGATGATACCGGTGTAACTGGATCTTCATTCTATACTAGTGTGTTCAATGTAGGTTCATTTGTCAGTATCTTTGTTGTCAGTTCAGAGTCTATATACCTTGAAGTTCCTCTAAACTGTTCATCCATTTTCACATTTGTACTCTCAACAATTTTCTGCAATCTCTTGTTATAACATCTATATGCCTTGATCTTAGATGAATAACCAAGAAATATTCTTTCATCACTTCTAGGATCAAATTTGCCAATATACTCATCTCTTCTAATATAGCATTTACTTCCAAATATTCTGAAATATTTAAGAGTAGGAGTAATACCAAACCATAGTTCATGAGGGGTCTGACCAGTTTCACCTTTGATGTGAACTTTATTGAATGTGCAGACTGTTGTGCTTATTGCCTCTCTCCAATATACATGTGGTAAATTTTCTTCTGATAACATACTTCTAGCTGCATCCAAGATAGTTCTATTTTTACTTTCTACAACTCCATTCTGCTGTGGTGTCCGGGGTGCTAATAACTATCTTTTGATTCCATTTACTTCACAAAATGTATTAAATTCCTTAGATGTGAATTCACCTCCTTGATATGATCTCAGGCATTTTATTTTCTTACTGGTTTCATTTTCTACCATCACCTTGAATAGCTTGAATTTCCCAAGTTCTTCTGATTTTTCTCTGAGAAAAGTAACCCAACACATTCTAGAATAGTCATCAATGATTAGCATGAAATATCTATCACCTCGTAAGCTTTTAGTTCTAGCTGGACCACATAAATCAGTATGAATTAAGTCAAGAGCATTATTGGATTTTTCTGGAATACTTTTAAAAGATTCTCTAACTTGTTTTCCAAATTGACATTCCTTACATACCGGATTGTGAGGTTTAACAATCTTAGGTAAATCTCTAACTGCTTTAGTTGTACTGATTTTCATAATGCAATCAAAGTTTACATGACAGAGTCTCTTATGCCATAGCCAACTTTCATCAATATGTGCAATCAAACATGTCTTTTCATTGTTATTCAAGTGAAAGATATTGCCTCTAGTTTGATTACCAGTTGCAATTTCCAAACCAGTTTTGTTCATAATTTTACATTTCCCATTCTTGAATTGTAATTGAAACCCTTTTTCAACTAATTGACCAACACTCAAAAGATTATGCTTTAAACCTTCAACATAGTAAACATTGTCGGTATTATGCTTACCATCAAGGGATATAGTACCTTTTCCTTTGAGCAAACAAGCTTTATCATCTCCAAATCTTACTAGACCTCCATTATATTCCTGAAAAGTCAAGAATTTACCTTTATCACTAGTCATATCATGTGAACATCCTGAATCAATGATCCATTCATCCTTAACTTCAACTTTAGCTACCAAGGCCTGCTCTACCGGTTGAACAATAGGTGCCGGTTGATCTTCTATTATAGCAACAAAAACCCATCCATTGTCTATCGGATCCTCATTAGAATCATCGGTGACTAATTCATCAACAAGATATCAAGACTTATCTTTATTCTTCTTAAATCTGTATCTTTGATATTCAGGGTTAGGCTTGTATGTTCTTCTAGCTTCTTCCTTCAATCTTGCATGTCTATCAGGGCATCTTGAAGCCATATGACCAATCTTATTACAGTTAAAACATTTAAAGGGTGCTTTACCTTCATACTTACTTCCAACTGGACCTTTAGGCATTTTCCTTGCAAATAGTGCTTCAAGTTCTTCATTTTCTTTTCTGCTTTCTTCAAGTTCTCTTGCATAAAAGGATTTTCAATCAGAGTTGTCAAATGATGATGCAGATGATGTTGATGCCTTAAAAGCTAAATATGTCTTTATAGTAGCTATAGGGCCAAATTCCTCAATTTCAAAAGTTGAAAGTTTTCCAATCAATGTGTCCCTAGTTACTGATGTATTAGGCATTGTTCTTAACTCATTTATAGTAGTAACTTTCATTTTGTATGCCGGTGGCAATCCTCTTAAAACTTTTGAAATAATTTCATCTTCACTTAAGGTTCCTCCATAATATTTAATACCCAAAATAATTTCATTTACTCTTTCCATAAAAGCAAAAATCCTTTCATCTTCTTCCATTTTCAGATTTTTATTCCTGACCTGGAAGCTCTCAAGTTTTGCAATTTTGACCGTGGAATCTCCTTCATTCAATGTTTCCAAATGGTCCCAAATAGCTTTAGCAGTAGATATATCTAATAATCCCATGATTTGTTGATCTGATAATGTGCTCAAAAGTGCTTCCCTTGCTTTGCAATCATTTTCCTCATCTTTAGCCAAGGTAGATAGATTAGGTTTACTTTGAGTAGAAGTAGTATAGTCATTCTTTGTAACATCCCAGATGTTCTTTCCAATGCAATTAAAATGTGTCTCCACCCTAATCTTCCATATGTTAGGTCCCAGAGACAACTGAGAGGGGGGGGGGGGGGTGAATCAGTTGTCTAATAAATTCAAACCAAAACAACTTAACCAACTTAATGCTTAATACCAGTAAAATAGTTAAGTATGCTGGTAGACAACTTTAACAGTTAATTGCTATACTGGTAAAGATTAATGCATGAAACATAAACACAAAGCCATCCACAACACATAACACCAATATTTGTACGTGGAAACTCTGTAAGGGGAAAAACCACGGTGGGAAACCTTACCCACAATTAGATAATACTACTGTAGATAGTAAGTGTACATAAATGGGGCCTGCACATGTAGAAAGGCCAACAGCCTAGAGCTCACTGCTCAATCACAAAATGGGAGTCACACTGACTACAGTTGGATGGTTAAATCCAATAAGAATGTACCGCACAAAATAGCATCTTCATATGCTGGATTCAGTACCGGTTAAATGCTTTCACAAAAAACCTAGCTTCACCTTCAAATGATGTCTTTGTGTATAGCTCTGCTTAATCTCGCATATACCTTCACACAATTATTTTTCGCATTCTACATTCGATCTTACAAATAAGATCTTACATTTATACCATAACCTAAGACCAATTTTAGTAAGTTGGCTCTACAAGATATTACAATAAAAATATTTTACATACAATATAATATCTGATGCAATAACCGATTAAACATTTCAGCTTAATGCATTTACAACAATAATTAATCATCTCCATAGTGTGCCATGCTAATCTAGAAAAGATAAACCTGTCGGTGTAACCCTAGGTAACCCTGGACGTATTTGCTGGTAAAAGCAAATATGCAAATATGAATATACCAATGAACAAAACTCCAGGACAAGATATCCAAATGATGTCTTCGATATCACCAAGTGTCTTCCACATAATTCTGAGTGCCGGTGATCATTATATCCTGCTGGTGAACCATATACCTGTAACTGTGCAATAGTTACTTGCTTGCCGGTGAATGTTGCTGGATCTCCAAAGTGCTAGTGTTTTAGTAGGTGTTGACATCAATGACAAAACCATACCAAAATACCAACAATCTCCCCCTTTGGCATTGATGGCAACACAAGATGGAAAAACCATCAAAGTGCCAAAACAGAAATGCCAAATACCAAAAACCAACAATCTCTAAAAAGATCATAGCCAGAATACAGAGAGTAATAGTCTCTCCCAAACAACAATTTCTCCCCCTGGGAGCAACATGTGTTATCCAAAGTTTCTCAATACCAATCTCTTTTTAAAAGGATAATGTGTTTTTCCATAGATATCTCTCCCCCTTTGACATCAAATGCCAAAGTTCCAATAATGCCAAGTTCATATACAAAATACCGATCAATTCAATATACCAACTACTCCCCTTGAGAAGTAGCTTCCTCATCAAAGACAGGAGTAAAAGATTTGTCTATTAATTCTGCTGGTTGATGACAATCATCAACTGTCTAAGTCTCTACCGGTGGTGGTATGACTCCAAGCTGATCTCTGAGATATTCAAAAGTCTCCTTAGGCAAAGGTTTTGTGAAAATATCTGCAAGTTGTTCTTTAGTGTTCACATAAACCAGTTTTATCTCCTTTTCTTCAACTTTTTCCCTCAGAAAATTCAATTTGATAGAAACATGTTTTGTTTTAGAATGTAGTACATGATTCTTAGATATATCAATTGCTACAGTGTTATCACAATATATGGTAATAGGTTCCTTACATTTTAATTTTATGTCTTTCAACATTTGCTTAAGCCATAGTACCTATGTACAGTTAGTTGCTGCTGCAACATATTCTGATTCTGCTATTGATAAAGATGTACAACTCTATTTCTTACTCAACCAAGAAACTAATCTCTTTCCAAGAAAGAATGCTCCGTGAGTGGTGCTTTTTCTATCATCCACATCTCCTGCCCAATTTGCATATGTGTATGCACGTAGATCAAAATTTTCATCTCTAGGATACCATAATCCTAGATTTATAGTGCCTTATAAGTACTAGAAAATCCTTTTTACTGCTGATTCATGATTTTATCTAGGATTACTTTGATATCTTGAAACAATACATACTGCATTCATAATATCAGGTCTGGTTTGTGTCAAATATAGTAAACCTCCTATCATAGATTTGTATCTAGTTGGATTAACAGGTGTAGATTCATCCCTTTGAGATAATTTGTCATTTGTAGTCATAGGTGTGCTTACCGGTTTAGAGTTCTCCGTTCCAAATTTCTTTAGTAACTCTTTTAAGTATTTGGATTGGCTCAAGAATATACCTTTGTCAGTTTGTGAAATCTGCAATCCTAAAATAATTTTATTTCTCCAATCATGGACATTTCAAATTCTTGCTACATCTTAGTAGAAAATTCCTTACATAAACCATCTTCTCCTCCAAAGATTATATCATCAACAAATAATTCTATAATCAAGATGTCATCATTAGTTATTTTGTAATATAAGTTGTTGTCTGCATTTCCTTTAGTAAAATCAATCTTTAAAAGATACTTATCCAATCTTCTATACCAAGCTCTTAGGGCTTGTTTTAGTCCATACAGAGCTTTTCTTAACCTGCAAACCATATCATTGTCATCTGTCAAAGAAAATCCACCAGGTTGTTCAATATAGACTTCCTCTTCAAGATCTCCATTCAAAAATGCACATTTAATATCCATTTGATAAACTTTGTAGTTCTTGTGAGCTGCAAAAGCCAAGAATAATCTGACTGCCTCAATTCTGGCTACCGGTGCAAAGGTTTCATTGTAGTCAACTCCTTCTTTCTGAGAATATCCCTTACACACTAGTCTTGCTTTATTTCTAACAACCTTACCATCTTCATTAAATTTGTTTTTAAATACCCATTTGGTTCCCATTACATTTTTATCTTTAGGTTGGGGAACTAATGCCCAAGTATTATTTTTCTCAATTTGTTCTAATTCTTCTTCCATAGCTTTAATCCAAAATTTATCTTCACATGCCTCATTTACAGATGATGGTTAAATTTGAGAAATAAGACATACCTCTTCATTTGCCAATCTTCCTCTTGTCATAACTCCTTTAAATTTGTTTCCAATTATCTGATCTTCAGAATGATTCCACTTTACATACCAGGGTGTCTTAGTTTGCTGTTGTTCTTCAATTACTGTGGAATCCTTAGATGGTACCAGGGTAACTAGATCTTCATTTTGTACCGGTGGATTAAGAGTAGGGTCATTTGTCAAAATTTTTGTTGCCGGTTCAGAGTCTATATACCTTGAAGTTCATTTGAATTGTTCATCAATCTTTACATTTGTACTCTCAACAATTTTCTGCAATCTCTTGTTAAAACATCTATATGCCTTGCTCTTAGATGAATAACCAAGAAATATTCCTTCATCATTTCTAGGATCAAATTTGCCAATATACTCATCTCTTCTGATATAACATTTACTTCCAAAAATTCTGAAATACTTAAGAGTAGGAGTATTACCAAACCATAGTTCATGAGGGGTCTCACCGGTTTCACCTTTGATGTGAACTTTGTTGAATGTATAGACTGTTGTGCTGACTGCTTCTCTCCAATATACATGTGGTAGATTTTCTTCTGATAACATACTTCTTGCTGCATCCAAGATAGTTCTGTTTTTCCTTTCAACAACTCCATTCTGCTGTGGTGTTCGAGGTGCTGATAACTGTCTTTTGATTCCATTTACTTCATAGAATGTATTAAAGTCTTTGGATGTGAATTCACCTCCTTGATCTGATCTTAAACATTTGATTTTCTTACCGGTTTCATTTTCAACCATTTCTTTGAACAGTTTGAACTTTCCAAGTGCTTTTGATTTTTCTCTAAGAAAAGTAACCCAACACATTCTAGAATAATCATCAATAATTAGCATGAAATATCTATCACCTTGTAAGCTTTTAGTTCTACCTGGACCACATAAATCAATGTGCATCAAATCAAGAGCATTATTGGATTTTTCTGGAATACCTTTGAAACTAGCTCTAACTTGCTTTCCAAATTAACATTCCTTACTTATTATATTCTGAGGTTTCACAATTTTAGGTAGATCTCTAACTGCCTTAGAAGTACTGATCTTTACCATGCAATCAAAGTTTACATGACAGAGTCTCTTATGTCATAACCAACTTTCATCTATATGTGCAATCAAGCATGCCTTTTCACTATTATTTAAATGAAAGATATTACCTCTAGTCTGATTACCGGTTGCAATTTCTTAACTAGTTCTATTCATGATTTTGCATTTTCCATTCTTAAATTGTAACTAAAATCCATTCTCAACCAATTGACCAACACTTAAAAGATTATGCTTTAATCCTTAAACATGGTAGACATTGTCAGTGTTATGCTTACCATCAAGAGATATTGTACCCTTACCTTTGTTTGAACAAGCTTTGTCATCTCCAAATCTCACTAAACCTCCATTGTATTCTTGAAAGTTCAAGATTTTACCTTTGTCTCCTGTCATATGATGTGAGCATCCTGAATCAATGATCCATTCATCTTTTACTTTAACTTTAGCTACCAGGGTCCGTACTACCAGTTGAGCAGTAGGTGTCGGTTGATTTTCTGTTATAGCAACAAAAACCCATCCATTGTCTGTCGGATCCTCATTAGAATCACCAGTCACACCTTCATCAACAATGTAACAAAAATTGTTTTTATTCTTCTTAAATCTATATCTCTAATATTCAGGATTAGGCTTGTATGTTCTTCTAGCTTCTTCTCTTAGTCTAGCATGTCTATCAGGGCATCTTGAAGCCATATGACCAATCTTATTGTAGTTAAAATATTTAAAGGGTGCTTTACCTTCATACTTACTTCCAACTGGACCTTTAGGCATTTTCCTTGCAAAAGGTGCTTCAAGTTCTTCAAGTTCTTCATTCTCCTTCCTAGTTTCTTCAAGTTCTCTTGCATAAAAGGCTTTCCAGTCTGATTTGTCAAATGATGGAGCAGATGATGTTGATGCTTTAAAGGCCAAATCTATCTTTATAGTAGCAACAGGACCAAATTCCCCAATTTAAAAAGCTGAAAGTTTTCCAATCAATATATCTCTAGTTACTGATGTATTAGGCATTGTTCTCAACTCATTTATAGTAGTAACCTTCATTTTATATGCCGGTGGCAATCCTCTTAAGATTTTTGAAACAATTTCATCCTCACTTAAAGTTCCTCCACAACATTTAATACCCAAAACAATTTCATTTACTCTTTCCATAAAAGCAAAAATCCTTTCATCTTCTTCCATTTTCAAATGTTCATACCTGACTCGGAAGCTTTCAAGTTTTTCAATTTTGACTGTGCAATCTCCTTCATTCAGTGTTTCCAAATTATCCCAAATAGCTTTAGCAGTAGACCTATCTGATAATCCTATGATTTGTTGATATGATAATGCATTCAAAAGTGCTTCTCTTGCTTTGCAATCATTTTCCTCATCTTTTGCCAAGGTAGTTGGACTGGGCTGACCAGCTACAACAATAGTTTAACCTTTCTTTGTAACTTCCCAGATGTCTTTCCTAATGCAGTTTAGATGTGTCTCTATTCTGCTCTTCCATATGCCATAGTTAGTTCCGTCAAGTTTAGGACTGTCCTTCCTAAAATAATTACTAGACATTGGATCTCCTCAAGTTGTTAAACTTCTGCAAAAAGAGGACTAAGCTTTGATACCAATTGTTAGGTCCCAGAGACAACTGAGAGGGGGGGGTGAATCAGTTGTCTAATAAATTCAAACCAAAACAACTTAACCAACTTAATGCTTAATATCGGTAAAATAGTTAAGTATGTCGGTAGACAGTTTTAACAATTAATTGCTATACCGGTAAAGATTAATGCATGCAACATAAACACAAAGCCATCCACAACACATAACACCAATATTTGTACGTGGAAACCCTGTAAGGGGAAAAACCATGGTGGGAAACCTTACCCACAATTAGATGATACTACTATAGATAGTAAGTGTACATAAATGGGGTCTCCACATGTAGAAAGGCCAACAGCCTAGACCTCACTGCTCAATCAGAAAATGGGAGTCACACTGACTATAGTTGGATGGTTAAATCCAATAAGAATGTACTGCACAAAATAGCATCTTTATATGCTGGATTCAGTACTAGTGTAATGTTGATATGCTTTCACAAAAAGCTAGCTTCACCTTCAAATGATGTCTTAGTGTATAGCTCTGCTTAATCTCGCATATACCTTCACACAATTCTTTTTCACATTCCACATTCAATCTTACAAATAAGATCTTACATTTATACCATAACCTAAGACCAATTTTAGTAGGTCGGCTCTATAAGATATTACAATAAAAACATTTTACAAACAATATAATATCCGATGCAATAACTGATTAAACATGTCGGCTTAATGCATTTACAACAGTAATTAATCATCTCCATAGCATGCCATGCTGATCTGGAAAAGATATTCCTGCCGGTGTAACCCTAGGTAACCCTAGACCTATTTGCCGATAAAAGCAAATATGCAAATATGAATATACCGATGAACAAAAATCTAGGACAAGATGTCCAAATGATGTCTTCGATATCACCAAGTGTCTTCCACATAATTCAGAGTGTCGATGATCATTATATCCTGTTGGTGAACCATATACCAGTAACGGTGCAATAGTTACTTGCTTGCCGGTGAATGCTGTTGGATTTCCAAAGTGCTAGTGTTTTAGTAGGTGTTGACATCAATGATAAAACCTTAGCAAAATACAAACACCATATGCCATAGTTGGTTCCATTAAGTTTAGGATTGTCCTTCCCGAAATAGTTAGAAGACATTGGATCTCCTCAAGCTGTTAAACTTTTGCAAAAAGAGGACTATGCTCTAATACTAATTGTTAGGTCTCAAAGACAACTGAGAGGGGGGGAGATCAGTTGTCTCAATAAATTCAAACCAAAAACAACTTAACCAACCTTAATGGGGTTCACCCCATAGCGTAGCGGTACAACTGCAAGCCTCCCGTAGGGGAGGTCATGAGTTCGAAGCTCGGGGCTTGGCCCCTCTCTACTACCGCCAACCCTCACCCTGCTAATCGCCCCCGCCTATCCGTTGACTTGGCCATTTATTGCTGACTACCCCCGCTAGCCCCCACCAGTCCGTTGACTTGGCCATTGATTGCTGACCGCCCCCACTGGCCCTCGCCGGTCCGATGTTGGTTGGTTGATTACTCTCCATTCATTGGTTAGGAAATTGATAGCTGTGCTCTCAAGCTGTGTAGGTGCTTTAAAGAGGATGCCTTGACCATCAATTTGGAGATGAGGTCCTCCTTGTGATCTCACTAGTTCATAGCTCCAGTCAAAAGCGCTTGATCATAAAATAAAAAAAAAAAAAAAAAAAAAAAAACTTAACCAACCTTAATGCTTAATACCGGTAAATCAAACTTAATGCCGGTAGATAGTTTATCAGTTAATTGCAGTTTCGGTAAAGATTACTATATGAAACAGAAAGACAATAACATCCACAATAGATAACACCAATATTTGTATGTGGAAACCTTGTAAGGGGAAAAACCATGGTGGGAAACCTTACCCACAATCAGATGATACTACTGCAGATAGTATATGTATACAATAGGGGGTCTGCACATGTAGAAAGGCCAAGCGCCTAGAGCTCACTACTCAAACACAAATGGGAGTCACACTGACTACAATTGGATGGTTAAATCCAATAATGATGTACTTCTCAAAATAACATCTTCATATGTTGGATTCAGTACTAGTTCAGTTCTGATATGTCTTCACAGAAACCTTCCTTCAACCTTCAAATGATGTCTGCATGTATAGCTCTATTTATATTCACATATACCTAATTACAATCCTTCTCACATTTGCATATCGATCTTACAAATAAGATCTTACATATATACCAGAGTCCAAGACCAATTGAGTAGGTCGGCTCTACAAAAGATATTACAATAAAAAAATTTACAAGTAAAAAATTAACGGATGCAATATCTAATTCAACATGTCGGCTTAATGCATTTACAAAAAGGTTAAATCATCTCCATAGCATGCCGTGCTGATCTGGAATAGATAAGCCCATCGGTGCTTATCCTAGACCTATTTGTCGGTAACAACAAATATGCAATCATGAGTATACCAATTAACAAATCTTCATGACAAAGTGTCCAAATGATGTCTTCGACATAACCAAGTATTTTCCATGTCATTCTAAGTGTCGGTGAACAATATATCCCACCGGTGTACCAGATACCAGTGATTGTACATAAGTCGCTTGCTAGTGAACATTGCCAATTCTCAAAGTGCCAGAGTTGATAAGTGTTAATAGGTGTTGACATCAATGACAAAAACATATCAACATATCCAAAATACCAACAATTAGATCATAAACCAACATGACCAATTCAACAACTTTTAATCGGTTTAGGGTTCAACAAAAAAAAACTGGTAGGGTTTAACCTTTTATATCGGTTACCGGTTCAACTCACAAACGTACATACCGGTTTACAATATCTTCCACAAAACTCTTCCTACCAGTTACAGGACAATATCAAATATATCAACAATATTAATAATATCATTATCAGTTAATTGAAATCAATGACAACATAACATATCATTAATGCAATCTTCATACAAATGCCAACAATCTCCCCCTTTGGCATTGATGGCAATATAAATATCAACGCCTATGTTTGTTGTTGTGATTGTGAATAGGAATCCTGGTTTACATTACCAAGTATTCACAATGCTCTCCATGTCTTCATATTGTTACTAGTTCTCCTCCTCATAGTCACATAATACTTCTCCCCCTTTGATAGCAATGCCAAATTGAAAGTAAATCATGTAATCGCAAATTTCACTGTACAACAATAATCTGAAATATAATGCTTCCCATGTGAAATAGCTTCCACTACTAAACCAATCCTTCTGTAAAATTCTACAAGTGTTTCAGGGACTGATGCAATCAACATCATGCTCAACTAACCTCATGAAGGGGTACAACCCCTAGTTGAATTCTAAGATACTCAAATGTAGTCTTAGGTAGAGGTTTGGTGAAAATATCTGCAAGCTGCTCCTTGGTAGAAACATTCTCTAAGATAACATCTTTGCTCTGCACTTTTTCCCTCAAGAAATGATACTTCAATTCAATGTACTTTGTTCATGCATACAAAACATGATTCTTAGAAATATTTATGGCACTTGTATTGTCACATAGAATCTTTATAGGTTTTGAAATCCTCATCTTAAAACCTTCCAATATGTGCCTCAACCAAATAGCATGTCTACAATTCATATAAGCTGCAACATACTCAGCTTCAACGATAGATTGTGAAGTAAAAGTCTGCTTCTTACTTCTCCATGATACAAGTCTTCCTCCAAGAAAGAATGCTCCATCAGTTGTACTTTTTCGGTCATCAACATTTCTTGACCAATCAACATCTGTGTACACCTTCAAATGAAAGTTTCCTCCATATGGATACCATAATCCATAGTCAATAGTACCTTTCAGATATGTAAATATTCTCTTGGTTGCTATCAGATGTGTTTCCTTAGGATTCTTCTGGAAGGTAGCAACTATGCCAACCACATGGGCTATATCTGGTTTGCTGTGAACAACATAGTGCAATTTTCCAATCATTGACCTATATTCCTTCTCATCAATAGACAACCTGTAACCATTGGCGTCCCAACTGGTTTACAGTTAGTCACTCATGCCAAATAACTTCAAGACCTATTTCAAATACTTAGATTGTGTAATGAAAATACCATTCTTCATTTGCTGTATCTACAAGCCAATGAAATATTTTATTCCCCTACTAAAGACATTTCAAACTCATTTTTCATTTCATCTGCAAAACTATTGCTCATGACATCATTACCTCCAAATATGATATCATCAACAAATACTTCACTGACCAATATTTTATCTCCTTCAAACTTGAGATATATGTTACTATCATCACTGGTTCTCAGAAAGCCTATCTTCATCAAATTTGTATGAAGTCTTTCATACCATGCTCTGGGTCTGTTTTAATCCATATAAAGCCTTATGCAATCTGCATACCATGTCTTTATCATTAGTCAAATCATAACCATCTGGCTACTCTATGTATACTTCTTCTTCCAATATCCCATAATGCAAGTAAAGTTCTGACACCTTCCACTCTTTCTACTGGTGCAAAAGTTTCGCCATAATCTTCTCCTTCTTCTTGTGCATAGCCCTTGCACACCAACCTAGCCTTATTGCGAACTACAATACCATCTTCATTCAAATTGTTCCTAAATACCCATTTAGTACCTATAACATTCTTATTTACCGGTTGGGGTACTAGGGTCCAAGTGTTTGTTCTTCTCAATTTGATCTAATTCCTCCTCCATAACTTTAACCCAATAATCATCACCAAATGCCTCCTTAGCAGGTCTTTGTTTAATGGTGGAGATCATGCAAGAGTTCTCTCTTATTCTCCTTCTGGTTAGTACTCCAGTATCCTTATCCAAAATAATTTGTTCAAGACTATGATTCAGTCTCACATATCTAGGAATAACATGATTATTATCTCCAGGTTCAGCATCATCATTATAATCATCTTCTAAATTTATCTGTTTCGGTTGAACAAGTGCATCAAAATTTTCTTTGTTGGTTTCAGATTTAACAATTTCTCGTTCCAAAAATAAAATGCAAGGATCTTCATCCTTCTTCTCCAAACCGATTTCCTTCAAAACTTCAGGATATTCATTCACTCAAACATCAACACTCTCAACAATTCTCTGTGTCCGGTTGTTAAAACACATGTAGGCCTTACACTTGGTGGAATAGCCAAGAAATATGCCTTCACCACTCTTAGCTTCAAATTTGCTAATGTAATCACCTTTATTAATAAAATATTTGCTTCCAAATATCTTAAAATAACTAACATCGGGTGATATTCCATGGGTAAGTGCACAAAGATGGTGGTAAAAAAGAGGGGTATAAGTGGACACTTTTTTTTTCTAAAATCAGGTGAACCTGAACTTGGAGGAAAAATTTGAATGTCATCCACTCAAGATATGAAGATAATCAAAGAACAAATATTGTAGTACTTTGAATCTAGTTTCCAAACTACTAAACTTTTTCAAAATTGGATAAGATTAAGGGGGTCAAATCCTTCGCACACAAAAAATAGACCCTGATTTTTTCAGAAAAACATAACATAGTGTCTGATGTGCGCATCAAAAACATCATATTTAGATTTAGTATTTTGACAAACCATTTGGTAGAAAGATAGTTAAGAGTGAGCACTATGTGTAATTTTTTGTAATGTTTTGTTGAGTATTTTTTTTTTATGATTTTTCTGATCGAGCACATCCTGAAAATTAGGTACCTGTTCGTGCGCGAAGCATAAGTTGCACTAAAAAAAAAAAATGCAATTTTTTTTTTTTAAAATTGTAAATAATCAAGCTCACTACAATAATATATAATTTTTTTAAAATTTGGATAATTATATCAAAAGTTATTAAAAAAATGGTGCACGTATGTCTGTGAGAACTATGGTGACACTGGTAAAGGAAATTCAATAATAATATGTTATTGTTCAAATTTTAAAAAAATTATATGGTTAGAAAGGTCAGAAGATGGGTGAAAATATGGTAGAAATTTTAGAAATACCCACTTGATGATGTGTAAACCTGATGATGACAAAGTCGAGAAACCAAGTTGATAAAATAAAACATGCCAAAAAGGAGGGAAATGGAGGGAAATCAAACTTCCAAACTGTAGCTTTGTCATCCAGGCCTATTTCTAAGCCTAAACAGACAAAAGCGTGTACGGGGTACCTATGGTATTAAAAAGCGCGTATGAGGTACTTATCGTGTAAGAAGCACGTATGTTCTATCTTAACTATAAAAAGCACGTACGCATTTTTTTTAGTATAAAAAACGCGTACACGCTATTTGTACTATAAAAAGCACGTACGTGCTATTTTTACTATAAATAGCGCGAATGGGCTAAGTGATGCTCTGCGAAATGGGGGAAGGTTAGACTAAAACCTGTGGTCGTATAACACACAAAAACACAAGAAATTGTTAGTGTTAATCAACCCAAAACTAATCTAAGCAGGCATATCAAAAGAGACACTAAAAACATGAAGAAATATTTAACTATGAAAGTAAATATAATGAGACATTTCCAAATGCCTTCTAACATGCTCTTAGCTCCTTCTCCTTTGTTCCTCTCTTCTCCAAGTTCCAAATTAGTGTAGCTCTCAGCAGCTTTTTGCACTATGGATGCTTATGGAGGTTCAAGATTGAAATGTTTACTCTAAAATACTATGCAAATGTGAACAAAAGCTAATATTAGATGCTATGATGCTAAAATGATTTATTTTAGGCCAAAATAACAAGATACTAGTGATTTATGCTAAATGCTCTCTAGAATTCACTATAACTTAGATGCATACAAGTTTCAGGATCTCGATTATGAAGAAATGGGCTCTATTTATAGGAAAAATAGAGCAATGGATGGTTGAGATTGACTAATCTCAACAAGGGTCAGGATTGAATGATATTCAATCCCTGTGATGGCTTTCAACCCAATCCCAGGATGACAAGTGTCTATATGAGATAGGTTGAGAGGAGAGGGAATAAGCATTAAATGCTTGACATGACCTGAGAGTTAACTTGGGAGTTAAGGTCAAGGTTGGGTTGAGTGAATAAATTCTTTATTCAAAGAATAAAGCTTTTATCCAATGGATAAACTCTTGTGCAAAGGTAAAAGGGATAACCATGGTCAAAGCAATAAATGCTTGAAGAGACACATGAGTCATATGAGGGTTGAGTTAGGGGTTAACCATAAATGGTCATGTAGGAGCCATTAATGGTTTAGAAGACTTTAGAGGTTAACTTCTTCATCACACCAAGCATTTAATGCTTTTCAAAGACTTTGAAGTCTTTGAGAAGTGATTTCAAGTTGCTTAGGAATGTGACAATAATTAGGGGATGGATAAGGTTAATTAGGAAGGGGTTAGAAGAATCTAGAAAGGGGTTTAGGAGTGCAAGTGGATTTGGTGGGTGAGGGAAAATAGGATTTTAATTAAAATAAATTTAATTTATTTCAACTTGTGGTTGCAACTTGCATTTGTAAGAAAATGAAAGTTGGGGGGGGAATAGTGATTTAAATAAATGTTTTATTTAATTTATTTAAAAGAGGAAAAGGGGATTAAATGAAATAAATATGATTTATTCATTTAATTGATTTGTGAATTAATTAAAATAAATTGAATAATTTATTTAATTAATAGGAGAATGTTTGAAGATGAATTAATTAAATATTCATTTAATTAACTGATGGCTAGTGGGTTTTTAATCAAATAAATAGCAAATATTCATTTAATTAAACTAGACAGATTTATGTGACTACACTAAGTTTGTTTAAATTTGGGAGTGTGTATAATATGCTATTGTATATATATATATAATATGTGTATATACATATAATATATAATATAAAAAATAAAAAATATATAATATTTATATATATATATATGTTTGTGTATATAATAATATATAATATATTAAATATATATACACACATATGTGTGTGTATGTGTATTGTCTCCCTCTCTCCCCCTCTCAACCATGTAAAAGGTGCCTCTCTCTCTCTCTCTCTCTCTCTCTCTCTATCTCTCTCTCTCTCTTCATCTCCCCCTCTCTCCCTCTCCCTCTCTCTCCCCTTCTCCCTTCCTCCATACCCCGTCTCTCTCTCTCTCTCTCTCTCTCTCTCTCTCTCTCTCTCTCTCTCTCTCTCTCTCTCTCTCTCTCTCTCTCTCTCTCTCCCTCCATCCCCTCTCTCTTCCTCTCCCTCCAATATATCTTCTTTTTGTTTGCATATATAAGGTGATAAGAAGATTGACAAGGTGGTCGGTTTTCTTTTTTTTTAAAAGGAGATAGGATATAAAGTAGAACGTTTGAAGAAAATGAACATATTGGTTTCTTTGGATCATGTGGATGTATTGGTTGGATATTATTTATCGGTCGTATGGTGTACTAAGGGGTCATATGGTGTATTATGACCCCTTAGGTGTCGTCATGGGTCATATGGTGTTCTATGATCCCTTAGGACACCATATGACCCCTTAGGACTCCATATGGTGTTGTTATGGGTCATATGGTGTCCTAAAGGGTCATATGGTATTCTATGACCCCTTAGGATACCATATGATCCCTTACATGTCATTAGAGGTCATATTATTTCCTAAGAGGTCATATGGTGTCCTATGACCCCTTAGGACACCATATGACCCCTTAACACACCATACGACCCATAACGATACCATATGGTGTCCTACGGGGTCATAGGATGCCATATGACTCCTCAGGACACCATACAACCCATAACAACACCATATGGTGTCCTAAAGGGTCATTTGGTGTTTTATGACCCCTTAGGACACATTTTGGCATCATTATAGGTCCTATGGTGTGCTAAGGGATCATATAGTGTCCTATGAACCCTTAGGATACCATATGACCCCTTAGATGTTGTTAGGGGTCATATGGTGTCCTATGACCCATTAGGACACCATATGGTATCATTATGTGTCTTATGTTGTCGTATGACCCCTAGGACACCTTATGACCACTTAGGACACCATATGATGTCATTAGGGGTCATATGGTCTCCTACGACCCCTTAGGACACTATTTGACCCCTTAGGACTCTATATGGTGTCATTATGGGTCGTATGGTGTCCTAAGAGGTCATATAGTGTTTTATGACCCCTTAGGACACCTTTTGGTGTCATTATGGGTTGTATGGTGTGCTAAGGCGTCATATGGTGTCTTATGACCCCTTAGGACTCCATATGACCTCTTACATGTCGTTATGTGTCATATGGTGTCCTAACAGGTCATATGGTGTTCTATGATCCCTTAGGACTCCATATGGTGTCATTATGGGTTGTATGGTGTCCTAAAGGGTCATATGGTATTCTATGACCTCCTAGGACACCATATGATCCCTTAGGTGTCATTAGATGTCATATTGTTTCCTAAGAGGTCATATGGTATCCTATGACCCCTTAGGACACCATATGACCCCTTGAGACACCATACGACCCATAACGACATCATATGGTGTCCTAAGGGTTCATAGGATGCCATATGATCCCTCAGGATACAATACGACCCATAACACCACCATATGGTGCCCAAAAGGGTCATATGGTGTTCTATGACCCCTTAGGACACTATTTGGCATCATTATAGGTCCTATGGTATTCTAAGGGATCATATAGTGTCCTATGACCCCTTAGATGTTGTTAGGGGTCGTATTGTGTTCTAAGGGTCATATGGTGTCCAATGACCCATTGGACACCATATGGTATCATTATGTATCTTATGGTGTCGTATAACCCCTAGGACACCTTATGACCACTTAGGACACCATATGGTGTCATTAGGGGTCATATGGTGTCCTAAGGGGTCATATGGTCTCCTACAACCCCTTAGGACACTATTTGACCCCTTAGGACTCCATACGGTGTCGTTATCGGTTGTATGGTGGCCTAAAAGGTCATATAGTGTTTTATGACCCCTTAGGATACCATTTGGTGTCATTATGGGTTGCATGGTGTGCTAAGGGGTCATATGGTGTCTTATGACCCCTTAGGACTCCATATGACCTCTTATGTGTCGTTATGAGTCATATGGTGTCCTAAGGAGTCATATGGTGTCCTATGACCCCTTAGGACACATGTATGGATCCCTAGGATACTATATGACCCCTGAGAATACCTTTTGACCCTAGAGAGGGAGAGAGGAGGAGGAGAGGGAGGCAATGGGAGAGAAATACACGAAAGAGAGGAGGAGAGTGAGATAGAGACTAAGAGGGAGAGACAAGAGATAAATGAGAGAGAGAGAGAGAGAGAGAGAGAGAGAGAGAGAGAGAGAGAGAGAGAGAGATGTGATAGAGAGAAGGAGATAGACTTGAGAGAAAGAGAAATGGAGCGAGAGGGGGAGAGAGAAAGAGAGTTAGAGGGAAAGAAATAATTGACAAAGGAAGAGAAAGGGAGGGGGAGGGAGAGGGAGAGAATGAGAGAGAGAGACACTTAGGAGAGGGGGAGAGAGTGAGAGATAAAGATATTTGAGAGAGGGAGAGAAAGAGAGGGATATATGAAAGAGAGAAAGAGGGTGAGGGAGATGAGAAAGAGACAGAGAGATACCCGAGAGAGGGAAGAAAGTAGAGAGGGAGATGCCTAAGAGACAAAAAGGTAGGGGTTAAGGAAGAGAGAGGAGGAATGTAGGGAAGAGATTAGAGACATAATCCTGATATGAGCATGCTGATTACTGAAATTTGACTAAGTTTGAAATTTATAAGAATACTCAAAAAACTAGAATCTGCATTATAACTCTTAGAGATATGGAACCACTCTGAAACATCCTGACAATATATACATCAAATATAATACTTAAATGTTATATTTTATGTATATATCCTACTGAAAAACCTAATGGAATGTAAGTGAATTGCATTTTATCGACAGACATAACAAGGTACGCGGTTAGTATGCTTTAAACCACGTACGCAATTAGTAATCCTTAAACCGAGTACACGGTTAGTATGTTTTAAACCATGCACGTGGTTTAGCTTTGGTTAGGCTCGGCAAAATGAGCCTAAACGCGTACGGGGTTTTTTAAATTTGAAATATCCCGTGCGCATTTTGGTGTTTTTCATGTTTTTTTTTTGGTGTGTCCACTTTTCTGACCACCATCTTTGTGCAGTTACCCCCATACCAATATATATAAGGGGTCTTGTCCTTACCTCTTTTCACCAGAAATCAGTTCAAAGTCTACACAGTTGTATTGACAGCTTCTCTCCAAACTGTTTTCGCTACACCTCCTTGTATCAACATTGTCCTAGCAGCTTCAACCACTGACCGAATGTTCCTCTCTACAATAACATTCTGTTGTGGTGTCCTTGGTGCGGAAAGCTATCGTTTGATGTCTTTCTCATCACACTACCTAGTGAATTATTTAGAAGTAAATTCATTGCCTTGATCTCTTCTTAGATATTTTATCTTCTTGCCGCTCTCTTTCTCAGCTAAGGCCCTGAATGCCTTGAACTTACCAAAAGCTTCAGTCTTATCCTTCAAGAATGTGACTAACATCATCTTTGAGAAATCATCGGTGAGGATAATGAAATATTTGTCACCTTGAATGCTTTTTGTTCCTATTGGTCTACAAAGATCTGTATGAACCAAATCTAACAAATGCTCCGCTGAGAAGGTTTTTCTCGTGAAAGTTGAAGAAGTCATCTTGCCTAATTGACATCTTTGCAAAGAGCACTAACCGGTTTGTCTAACTGAGGTAAACCTCTCACTATCTTGGACTTACTCACTTTAACAATGTTATCAAAGTTTATATGACAAAATCTCCTATGCCAAAGCCAACTATCATCTATTTTTTGCAATCAAACAGTTGCTAACTTTAGGATTAAGGTGAAACAGGTTACCTTTAGTTTGCTTACTGGTTGCAATCAATTCACCTTTGTTGTCAAATATTTTGCACATATCATTTTTGAACTTCAGTGGGTATCCTCTATCATTAAGTTGTGCCACACCCAAAAGATTATGCTTTAGACCTTCAACCCAGTAGACATCATCAGCACTGCTCTTCCCATTAAGAGAAATAACTCCCTTACCTTTAACCATGTAGGGTGAGTCATTACCAAATCTTACAACAGCGCCATCAAATTCCTTCAAGGAAAGAAATTTGCTTCGATCACCGGTCATATGATGTGAACAACCACTATCAATGATCCAATCATCGGGGTTATCCATCTTGGATACTAATGCCTGCTAGTCTGTTATCTTTTTCTTAATAGTTACAAACACAATATCTTCACTAGCATCACCATCAGATTCTTCGTCAGTGATACCACTATCAACAACAATAAGACAATCTCTCTTGCCTTTACCCTTCTTAAAATTCTCTTTCTTGTGTTCATTTTCACCATTAGGATAGTTAGCAGCTATGTGGCCAATCTTGTTGCATGCAAAACATTTTAAAGGTAATTTACCTCTGTATTTGCTAGTGCCTCTAGGTAGCCGCTTTGCCAACAATGCTTCAAGCTCCACTAAACTATCTTCATCATCAGCATCTCTACTAGATCTGGATTCATAACCATGACAAGTATCTGTACTTTTTCTCACAGATGGGTTAGAGACAGAAGCTCTGAATGTAGACTCTGATTTCTGTACACTACCATCATAACTGTTTAATTCAAAAGTAGTAAGTTTGCCAATGATGGAGTCAAGAGTCACCTTAGTTTTGTCTATGGACTTCTGCGCTTGAATAGATGCAACTCAGATAGCATAGACCGGTAGCAGGGTTCTCAGTACCTTATTGATCACTATGGCATCTTCCACTTTCCCTCCTACACTCTTAATCTCATTGATTAACTCTTTTATTCTTTGACCATACTACTAGATATTCTCATCTTCAGTCATCTGCATGTCATCAAACTTTCCTCTTAGACTCTCCTCTTTAGCAATCTTAACATGTTCATCACCTCTATAAATCTCTTCAAGTTTTTGCCATACCTCATGTGCAGTCTCTAGACCATGAACATATACATATTCAGCATCAGACATGGAATTGATAATGGCCTCTAATGCTTGATGATTGATGATTTTCTTGTTGTTCTTTCTTCTGGTCATCAGTTAGAATCCTAGTGGGTGCAACATATTTAGTATTGACATGTTCCCAATACTGACTTCCCAGACTCTTGATGTAAATTTTCATTATGTCTCTCCATATCCTATAGTTCTCTTTGTTAAACTTCGGACCTGCCTTCTTCATCATGATCTGCATGATCTTTTCCTCAAGTTGTTAGGATTATATCTTAGAGGACCTGAGAAGCTCTAATACCAATTGATGGTATGATGAAAGAATAAGTATCTGGTAGATTACTAAGAGGGGGGAGGGGGGGGGGGGGGTGAATCAGTAAATTGAAAAACTGATACAAACTTTCCCAATCTCAATCTCAATCACACAAAGTAAACTTATCAATAAAATATCTCTATCAAGATAAAATCTCATCAGAAAAACCAATATCAATCAGTTGACTGTTATAGCAACTTAACAGTAAACAACATTAAACTTGTAAACATCCAAATGCTTTACAATATGTCAACTAACTTGATTTCTTAATGCTTCCGATTATCATGCCTTATCAGAATAATTAAGTAGTTAATCAAATCAACCATAAGATCGTAACCACAAAAAAATTCACCACATGACACAAGATAACTATCTGAACTCTTCTGAAGTTCGCCCTGTTAGGAGCCAAGCCTATTAAAGCTTTTACAAAAATCATGTTAAGAATCACCTGGTTAAGGGATTGACTACAAATGCCTTATTAGAAGCAAGTACCCTATTAGAAGTAACCTCGGTAGAGGATTTGAGAATCCAAGCTAATGGATCACCTTGTTAGAGGATTTAAGAAGTAACCAAGCTTGTTAGAGCTTACCTGGTTAGGAGATTTCAATTTTGTTGTAATTGTTAGAAAACAACAGGGTTTTTATTTATCTGTCTGAATAGCACTACACTTGCTTGATCAGATCCATTTTAAGTTCCTATCCGCCTTTACTCAAACTACAGATTCATTATCCGGTTCGGGAACCACACACTCAACTGATTTCTGTCAACACTTTTACAAAATAACTTGATCAACCTTATAAGAAATCAACTAGGTTAGTAACACAATAAAAACCTAACTCTCTCATAGAGATTACAAACAAACTGGTTCAAGTATGACCGTTGGATTTACATAGCAATCTGTACAAATTAATCAATAAAACTCCAACCGCTCCTTGATCACCACTTCATCAGACTCAATAACTCATCAAACGCTTTACATTAGATGTAATAAACTTTGCTCATTTCCTAGACAAAAAATGTGCCAAAACAATTCGAACTTATCTTCATACAATGATCACACGTGTTGTCATCATTACCGCTCATCATTAGATCATAAACCAACATGACCAATTCAACAACCTTTAATTGGTTTAGGATCCAACAAAAAAAACTGATAGGGTTTAACCTCTTATACCGGTTACCGGTTTACAATATCTTCCACAATTCAACTCTTCCTACCAGTTACAAGACAATATCAAATATATCAACAATATCAACAATATTATTACCAGTTAATTGACATCAATGACAACATAACATATCAGTAATACAATCTTCATGCAAATGCCAACAATCAATATGGGCACCTCCCTTTTTGTCAGAACTATGTAGGGGGGTATTAAAGTCTCCCATCACCACCCACTTATCAAGACTAACATTAGCTTTAAAAGAAAAAATATCCTCCCACATCTTTCTTCTAGCAATTTTGTGATTAGGAGCATAAGCATTCAAAATAACCCATGAGGTGCCATCTTTTAAGAGCACAAATTCTATAGCAATATGATTAGTTGAGAAGAAAAGGATCTTACCTCTAACCAAGCGGGGGTTCCATAAGGTAACCAAGCCTCCTGAAGCCCCATCCGAATCAACACAATGAAAAGTTGCCTCTCTATACACTGCTAGTTTAAGATCAGCCACCTTACTATGATGCATCTTTGTTTCTTGAATAAGATAGATATCTGGTCTATGTTCCCTTATTAAATTTGTAAGAAGGACATGTTTATGGGGATGGTTGATCCCCTAAATGTTCCATGAAATAATATTCATTGGGATGAGAGAGGGGAACCCGAGATACCCATCTCTAGAAGAGTTCTTTGGAGACCATCCACAACATCTGCTTGACTAGCTCTCACCCTAGATTGAGATAGGGTAGGTCTGCCAGCACCTTTTGGAGTCAAACCACAATCAACCTTAAGCCTCATTCTAGTATTGATATTCAAAATTTGGGAATTGTTTTTTCTTCTATTTTTGGTCTTTACCATTGTGAACGGGGCCTCTGATTTCTCATCACAAAATTCCTCCCTTTTAACCCTTTCATATATATCCATATCTCCATCTTGTAGGTGATCACCCTCTACAACAAAAATATTCACTATAACACCTTGATCCTTTGACCCCTAAAAGTTCTCTAAGAGATTCACCATGAGCACGATGCCAAACCCATCACTGGTCCTAGAAAGGTTGTGTGCCACCTTGTTAGAGTTCTTTATCCTAGAAACCACACAATCATCCAAGTTGCGATTGAATAGCATCTCTAGGGACCCCTGAGCATCCAGGTTATTAATACCTTCTATGCCATAGCCCCCATCCTTAGTAAAATCTATCGACTTTGACTCTATCCTAGTAACCTGAGCACCTCCTTTAGGCTCAGGCTCATCCATAGATGAAGCCTTTTCAACCTCTTCCCCACAAGCCAAAGTATTATTCTGTTCCTTTTTCTTTCAGATATTCTTAGCTTTCTTGGGTTTCATTGGACAAGCCTTAGCCCAATGGCCGACCTTTTTGCAATGAAAATAGGCAAAGGGGATGGATTCAAACTCCAAAGCCTGAGGCCATTCCCCTAGTCTCGATTTAAGAACTACCTCTCTAGGAAGATCCATATATTGGGAAATATTGACATAAATTCACGCATACACTAGACGTTTATGGGCAACAAACATAGGATCAATCGACATAAGCTCCTCAAAGTAGGCTACAATACATCTGAAGATTTCCTCATCCCTGAATTCCAAGTCGGCCCCTAGAGCGTAAGCCAGACAAGAGCAGCATCACATACCCAGTCCAAAGGGGAAAAACTAGGCTCCCACCGTTTGAGAGCAAGGGAAGCCTTGCCAAACATCCATGGGCCACTAGATAGAACCGAAACTAGGTCCTCTTCACAAGTAAAGGAAAAGGCAAAGAAACCCTTTTCCATAGCAAGCACATCAATCTGCCCCTTATTCTTCCATTTCTTGCTAACCCAAGACCTGACAAAGTCAATATTGGGTCTAGGGCCAATGAACTTCCCAACTAGTGAGCATCCCATAGATGTAATGCCCTTGTCCACCAGCTCGTTTGGGATCGAAACAGAGCATCGACCCAAGGATGGATCAACTGCATGGGCCATTGAAACGATAGACTTTCCTTTAGGCTTGGAGTAGAAAAGACCAGTCCATTTTATATTTTTCTGAAGAGGGCCTCCACCAGCAGTAGCAGGACCCACCTTGCCTCCCTTCCTATGAGCCACCTAGGAAGGGGTCCCAGAAGACGCCGCAAGCAAAGTGGGGGAGTCGGAATCCCAAGATCCATATGTAGAATCCTCTGACGCACTCATGAAATCTCCATTTACCTTGTAGACATTTCCTGCCTCCACCAAATCCAAACTCAGACCTCCTCCCGCACTCGCCTCTCCCATCTCGTTTAGAACTCCTGATACACATGTCAACACATTATATTACAACACCTCCTCCCGCACTCACCTCTCCCATCTCACTTAGAACTTATGGGAAAGGTTATGATACACATGTCAACACATTATTGGAACACATCTTTTTCATAGTGCATCATTTCTTGCACATTTTTCTTTTAAATATACATTGTTGCACTTTCAAGTTATGTCTCATCCATAGAGATATAGGGATATAGAGAAGAATAATTATGGACAAATAGAGATAGAGAGAAAAAAGATTAATTTTAAAGGTAAATAATGATGTGGAGGGCGAGCGAGATGGATGAATAGAGAGAGGGAGATATGTCTAGAGATAGAGGGGGAGAGAGAAAGATGAAGACAAATAGATAGAGATGTAGAGGTATAGGGAGAGATAAAGATGGATAGGGAGATATTAAAGAACTTATAGAGAGAAAGATAGAGTGAGATATAAATAGTGAGATAGAGTGATAGAGAGATAGAGTTTGACCCAGTAAAGGTAGGGAGACCCAATGAAGGACATCCCCACCTTGCATCTTATAATACAAAACTCCATGCAAGATATCGGAAACTAGTAACACAACACAAGATATACCTGGTAAATAGATAAAGTGTAAGCTAACACGTAGAAGCAACACATGATATAACCAGTAACAAATAAATCAATCACCATGACCATTTAATGAATTAAATAAGCCTTCAGTGGCTACACATGCTGGACCATAGTCCAAGATTACAAAATACAACACAAATCTAAGATCTGCAGATCTTCTGATCGACAAATAGGCCTCCGGTAACCGTCTACACTGTTCTACACTAATCCGAACCTCAGTCCATCCAGACTTCAGTCCCCCCAAACCAGAATCTCTTCAGAAACTACATCTTCACTCGATCTCTTCCTCCTATCTCCGTCCTGCAAAATGAATCTCTAAACTTCCCTTTTATACCATCTCCAAGCGATAACAACTTGATCAAGTTGGCCAAAGACCAACTGGTCCAAGATGAAATGTGTAAACAATAACATGTCGGCCCAAATCACCAAGAACATCTTCAAATGCATAAAACTACACGTGGTCCTCTAGGAAAATCGGTCAAGGCCCAAAACAACATCTCTCACTGATCTGCAAGTTACGGAAACCACCTGCAACCGAAAATTCTTCTTTTGCCACACACTACAAAACCAACTGGTAAGAACATACCAATACCAGGCCAATACCAAAATCGATGTCTCACATGAATCAAATCCAAATGTCGGTTTGAACTACTTTGGTGTTCCTGCATTAGACTCTCGAGGTTAATTGAAAAGTGAGTCCCATCACTTGATCTTGTTTGGTAATCTGTCAGTAGGTACTCGCAATTGCCTTAGGTGTTCGGTGGTCTGCTTGCAAGCCTTGCACTGCATCACGTTCGATGATCTGAATAACTCTAGAAGTTGCGTCAACTTCCTTTCCAACCTACTGGTACACAACTAGGTCTTCTTCAATCAACGGGTTCACAAACCAGCTCTGATACCACTTGACATAATCAAGGTAGGGAGACCCAATGAAGGACATCCCCGCCATGTAGTTTATAACACAAAAATCCATGCAAGATACTGACAAACGATAACACAACATGAGATATAACCAATAAACAGATCATGAGCAACCTAATCGGTAGAAGCAACACATGATATAACTGGTAATAGATAAGTCAATAACCATAACCATTTAATGAATTACATAAGCCTTCAGTGGCCACAGACGTTGGACCACAGCCCAAGATTATAAAACAATCGATACAACACAAATATAAGATCCACAAATCTTCTGCTCGACGAATAGGCCTCTGGTAATAGTTTGCACTGTTCTGCACTGTTTCAGACCTTAGTCCATCTAGACTTCAGTCCCCCCAGACTAGAATCTCTCTGGAAACTACATCTTTCCTTGATCTCTTCCTCCTATCTATGTCATGCAAAATGAATCTCTAAACTTTCCTTTCATACCATTCGCAAGCGATAACAACTCGATCAAGTCGGCCAAAGACCATCTGGTTCAAGACGAAACGTGTAAACAATAACATGTTAGCCCAAATCACCAACAACATCGTCAAATGCATAAAATTACACGCAGTCCTTCGGGAACATCGGTCAAGGCCCAAAACAACATCGCTCAATGATGCGCAAGTTAGGGAAACCACTCACAACCCAAAATTCTCCTTCGCCACACACTGCAAGACCAATGGATAAGAACATACCAATATCGGGCCAATATCGGAATTGATGTGTTACATGGACCAAATCCAAATTCTGGTTTGAACTACTCTGGCGCTCCTGCATCAGGGTTATAGAGAGAAGGGTAGAGGGAGAGAGAGATAGAGAGAAAAAAAAAAGTTAGAATTAGAGATATATACAAAATAATATGGAAAGAGGGATCGATAGAAAGAAGTATGTCGCAAGTTGGTTTGACCTACTATATATATATATATATATATATAATTTAGTATTTCTTTTATTTGTACCCTTTTGGAGGGTTGAAGGCATTTGGGGACACTTTTGAGCTGGAGAAAATGAGGACTATTATGGGTGCCACAATGGCTACATGGGTGGCCTCATTTGACCTATTGCACTCCTCTATTTTGGTCACTATCATGTGAGGAATCATGATCTCACTCTCCTATCATGGCCACTAGAACTTTGAGTCACTACTTGTCATACTTCTAAGGTGAGGGAAGAAGAAATGATGAGGTAAAATAACTTAAATGAACAAATCACTAAATTACAAAATAAAAGAACGAAAAGCAAAGCTATTGCTTGAAGCAAATAAAAAGAATCGACGCTACAAAGAAAGGGACACAACTATTTATGGTGATCATATAAAAGATCTAAAATGTTAAAATGCCTCCTTAAAATGAAATTTCCTTGTTCTTTGACACATATCATTGTAGGTATCTACATCTAATGTCATTCTTTCCATTATCATTTGTGAAATGAACATTAATCTATAATTCGAGTTGCCCTGTCCAAGTACTAAAGTTGTAACAAGAAATTATGAAATAGATATATAATTCTATTTCACTCACTCATCAAGACTAATTAATCTAACCAGCTGAAAAGACACACTCCCATATGACATACTCCCATTATTATTGAGTGATGACACCATAATTAATCCTAAGATCATTACAGATTTAACCATTATTAATATTAATATTAATATTATTAATATTATTATAATATTATTATAAACATCATTAACAAAGATGAGATCACTTACATATTCATCATTAATGTTCACTTAATCAGTATAATTTTTATCCCTTAGATTCCCATACTAAAAATAATATTACAATCAATTATCACTTCTAAAATTGTTATTATTTTATTACTTATAAATGAAATCCCACTAACTATTATGAATATTAATAACAACAAAGTTTAACTAAAGCCCACCTCCTCTTTCAACTTTACCATTATCTTTTATACATAAATAAGTTATGCCTGTAACGGAAACCAAAACAGAATCACATTTTCTAATCTAAATTATTTGCAATAGAGATTCCCTTTAGCTAGGGCCCACATGATTTCGTACATGGAAGGTTTTAATAATAAATGAATGAACTTCCTCCTATATACATTATCCTATTACTTTTCAAACTTTATGGAGGCAAGATTAATTTTATTTAATCACTACTGATCTCTCTGTCTTTTATCTGAGATGGTGTGTGGGTGCATGGGTGATGGTTTTACATACAGAGGTGGTGACTCCACAGTCAGACTCCTAATGGGATTTAGTCGATGACAAGGTTAATTGTATATCCCAAAAACAAGCTCCATGTATATTTTAACTCATTCGTTCTTATCTATTCAACTCTCATGGTATTATTAATTTGTTATCTAGAGACAAAGCTCTGTATGCGCAGAACGGTTCTGGGTGTTTACATATGTATGTCTTTCTTTATCTACAAGGAAGCTCAAGTAATTTAAATATGAAAACCAAACAAACCTGGAGAGCGCGTCCATTGAAATATTTAGGGGTTCTGAAATTTTCATCTTCGGCCACAACAATGTCATCTTTAACGCACCTGGCGGGCGTGAAGCTAGATCCACAACTTTCACCTCCATCCCTCTTGCTTGTGCCAGAATGGATGCTTTGAAACAAGATACAGATTCTCTGGAAGACTTACGCACAGAGATGTTGGCGTTGCAACTGTGCTTGTAGTCCTATGATCTCGATTGCAATAACCCAAAGATCTGAAGCCGTTCTAAAAATCCTAAGCCCCCCAAACTCTTCTACCATCCTTGTCTTCAATCCTTCGCAAGAAAAATAATAGAAACAATATCCCAATCCTCCCTCGAAAGAGAAAGTTTCCAAAAACCCATTCGGTAAAGATAGCAATTGAATACTAGCACTTGGAGCCTTAGGGGTGCAAGGGTAGCCAATAGGTAAATAGAGAAGACAGTTACAGTTACATTTTCTAATATCAAAGAGACGCACAACTTTGTTATCAAATCAAAGGCTTCGCAGACTGCAGAATATCAGAAGTCATAACAACCTTGGTCAATCAACTTGGTAGTCTTACTTTTAAAACATGAAGACTGACAAAATCAGAGATAAAGTGGAGCAACATAGTTCCTTTAGCTTCCCAGAAAGGATCAAGCTTGAAGACTTCGGAGGCTCATTTGCAGAAGGATTTAATACAATCTGAAATTGAAGCTATTGCAAAATTGTAGTTTTAGAGTCTACTAATTTAATTTTACATAATTTAAGAGGGCAACATTTATATCGTGTTGATCTAACAATTGACAAGATGTTCTCAACAAATTCTTCAGAGTGAAAGAAAACACTATCTTTCAAACTTCATCCTGCTCCTAAGTGAATTTCCTGGGAACACAGATTACAAAGAGGACTAGAATCATTAACACCAGAATAACATTTTCATCACATCTTATCTTTACAATAAGAGCATTTCCCTAACACACGAAATCTGTACGCAGGTTTTAGAGTGTTGTGCGGATTGAAATATATGACTTGATATTAACAAACTGAATTTGTTAACAAATCCTAAGTAAGCTAAATAACAACAGCTGTATTAGTGTTTATCAGTATTTTACTCCAGAAAATATCTCATATCTCATGTTTTTTTACTAAATACACAATGATTACTAACTGTACAAGCAAATTGATTTAATATATGTGTGCCAGGCATAATACTGTGAATTAGTGTCATATGGGTATGAATAATGAAATCTATACGACCTGTCAAACTATTCTATTTCCATAAACCTTAGTCAATAATTATAGGTATATTTACTAAGTTGAGAGCTTATATGACTTCCTATCATCAATCTTTACTGACTGAAAATTCTGAAAGGAAGATACTAAACCTGGTTCTAAATTTGTTAGAACATCCATTGAACATAAATATTTTGAAGAATGGGTCGTGAATATATCATTTGAAATACCAGTGCTTATCTTTAAAAAATGTGATGGAGACTTTAGTACAGGGCAAGCTGCTGCAGACATGGTCATTTAACCCACATCTCTTGTAAGAAGTTTGAGCTTTGCAAAAAATAGACTTGTCGAAAAGGCTTTACAAATTCAAACAAATAGTATTGACAGTTGTAAAGCCAAATTCCACCATTTTGTTTCTACCAACATTCTGCCTGCGTGTGCAAAAATGAGGGCTTTGAAATGGGGATATCCACAAAATGGATGCAGATAAAGAAGGGCTTCAGGAACTTTGGAACAAATGCAAGACTTTATCCAAACTGTCGATTCAAATTCTTTTGCCAGGATATTATGTGCAAAGGATTAATGTATGGACAAAACTTTGAGGTTGGAGAACTCAAATTGTTATTTTCATAACCGCTTTATTGTATATCAATATCTTGGTGTGAATAAGATTAGCTAATTGTTATTGTTAGATAGTTTAGATAACCGGAAGACAACTGAGAGGGGGGTGAATCAGTTGTCACAGATTATCAGAAGCTTTAGCAATTTAAAACAACAATACCGAAATAGCAGTTAACCCAATTAAGCATAAACAATAATCACAGAATAAAAGCCATCCACACAACACCAAGATTTGTACGTGGAAAACTCGATAAAGAGAAAAACCACAGTAGGAAGCCTACCCACAGTCAGATAATACTTCAGTAGTAAGTATGTGAATTTACAATGAAGGGGCCTAGAAGGCCAACAACCTAGAGCACACTACTCATCACAAAAGGAGTCTCACTGACTACATACAAATCCAAACTACAATCTGGAGAAGTGTTGAACTGCAAAAGATATCATCTTCTATGCCTGAGTACAGTTCCGATTAAGCTCAATACTGGAGGACTAAATCCTCTTCTAGACCCAATTCGATCTCCAATGATTGACCAACTCCTCTGCCTGAATGATATTACATTATTCGCACATTACATTCCTTAACCATGACCTCTTACAATAACCATCATGATCTAAAATGAGATCTTACATCTTATTTATACAAACCCTCGACCATAAACAATCAATTCGGCCACCAAACAATAAACTAATTACATAAAACCATGTCGGCCTTAGACCAAAAAAAATAATATTCAACACAAAAGACATCCCAGAAATACAATAATAGGTCCTATCCACACATTACATCAATGTCGGTCCATAACCTAGATCAACCAGGACCAAGTATAGGCCCACACACTTCAGTAATGATCTCCAAGTGCCAAGTCTCAAATATGGTCACCAACAACATCCTGAAACTCCATCAGAAGCTGCACCAACACCAATTATGCAATGCATCAAAAGATCTCCACCAAAAGCTTTACCAGTGAAACTGTCGCCGAAACCAGAAACCAATCTTCATAGAAAGCATGATAGAACCCAATCACCAGACCAAAACCAACTGTCCAAATATCAGTATAAGTATTATGAACAAGCCAATTCCATCACCAGATTATACTAGAGTCAACTAGATCATGTTGGATCCAAGTTAACTAGAAACTACTCAACCTACCGCGACTAGAAGCATGCCGGTAAAGCATCCAAACAACTAGTGTTGACATCAAAGATAAAACATCAATGCAAGAGATAATCGATTCCACCAAATGGCCAACATTATTCCCCTTTGGCATTGATGGTAACACTAGATGTCAAAAACATCTAAGTACCAAGAAATGCCAAACAAGTCTCCCCCTGTGGAAGATAGCCAACAATCTCCTGCATATAGCTCTGAATATCAATGTCTCTCTTCCTTTGAATAATATCTCTGTAAATTTCTAAATTTATTTTTCATATCACTATCTCTCCCCCTTTGACATCAATGCCAAAAATCTGATAGAAATATCAAAGCAAAAACATAAGCCTCTGAATCTTAAAGCTGACTACTCCCCCTGAGCAGTAGCATCCCACATCAGTGCCATAATGAATAGTATTTCTTATAATGCATACCAGACTGATGCCAGACCACATCAATCAAGTCTCTACCGGAGGGGTAGAAACCCCCAATCTATCTCTCAGGTACTGAAATGATTCCTTGGATAAGGGTTTAATGAAAATATCTACAATTTGTTCTTTAGTGTTCACATAAACCAATTTAACTTCATTTGCTTCCACCTTCTCCTTCAAAAAGTTATACTTGATAGATATGTGCTTTGTCTTCGAGTGAAATACCAGATTCTTTGATATATCAATAGCAACAATGTTATCATAGTGAATAACTACTAGTGCATCACAATCCACCTTTATGTCCTTCAACATTTGCTTCATCCATAAAGCCTGTGTACAATTAGTACTAGCATCAACATACTTAGCTTCAGCAATAGACAAAGAAGTATATGATTGTTTCTTGCTGATCCATGAAACCAACTTCTTTCCAAGAAAGAAAGCTCCATCAAAAGTACTTTTCCGATGATCAACATCTATAGTGTTGGTGTAAATAAATATTCATTATGGATATTATTACACTTTACTTAAGTTAACTTAGGATAATGCATTTTTTCGTAGTTTGGATTTGAGACACTTAGGGAAGTGTGCACATAGGGATAGAGCTTGTAGGAGAAATTCCACCTTTTGTGGTCTTGTTTTGTTGTTACACTCCACATTCGGTGGGTCATCCACCTCTTGTGGAATATTATATTATTTCTCCTACCTACCCCTAGTATTTCTTACGTACCCTTGTTTCTCATTGAGCCACATGTCATGATTGTGTGCTCGTACATCCATATGGCCTTGCCTATATAAGAAGGCCTATATTCATTGTATTGGTGAATCCAGTTGATCATTTTCATATTGATGAGAATACAGTTTGTTCTTGTCATTCTTTTGTCTCCATTTTTAGATTTTTCATTGTGCCCTTGATCTTGGCAAAATCTCACATGGTATCAGAGCCATTGGGGCTTCATTGATTGGTTTTTGGAGACATTGTGGAAGGCTTCTATTTTTGGATTTGAGGGACTGCATTTTTTGGAGGCATATTAGAGCGTTTTCAACCTCACCATTGAGTTCGGGAGGCTGTTTCCATAAAAATCGAGTATAAATTTGACCTATTTTGGTGAAAATCAATTTTTGGGTGTGGAGAAAATTTTCTGCCCAATTCGGGCAGTACGGTATGGAATTTTCGGATTTTTTTCAAAAAAAAAAATAAATTTATTTTCCAGTTTGAAATTTTTTTTGAAAAAAAATTAAAAAAGTTTGAAAATTATTTTTGGGATCTATACCTTCTGCCCAGTCAGCAGCACACAGTCAGCACCCAGTCAACAGCACTGAGTCAGTGCCTAGTCAACATTTTCTTTGGAAATTTTTAGACCTCTTTCTGTTGAGCAGTTTGGATTTTTGGGTCAACTTTGGAGACCCATAACTTGCTAAATTTTGCTCCTTTTTGGGTGCAATTTTTTTTGATTTGGGCTATTTTTTTGTGTTTTTCGTAGTGGTGTGGTTATTTTTTGGGTTTGGTGCACATAGTTTTTAGAATTTTCAGATTTTCTCAGCTGTACCTATCCAATCCTCAATTCTACAACTTCAAAGGCCTCATTTGAGCTCATACGACCTCCTTTTTAGGTGCCATTTTTTTTGAAAGTTCTTTTTTTTTTCATCTACTTTCATAATGATAATTGTAGTCACATAAATCTGTCCACTTAATTAAATGAATACTTAGTATTTATTTGATTATTTAACCATCAATTAATAATTAATTAAATTAATATTTAATTAATTCATCTTAACCCTCTTCTCCTATTAATTAAATAAATTATTCAATTTATTTGATTTAATTCACTTAACCAAATTCAGACCATTAATTAAATAAATAAATCATATTTATTTAATTAAATATTCTCTCACATTTAAATAAATTAATATTTATTTAAATCCCCCAAAATCCCACCTCTCACATTTAAATAAATTAACATTTATTTAAATCACCTTTATCCTCTACCCACTTGCATTTTCCTACAAATGCAAGTTGCACAATTATTTTAAATAAATTATTTATTTAAATCACCTTTATCCTCCACCCACTTGTATTTTCCTACAAAAACAAGTTGCACAACTATTTTAAATAAATTATTTATTTAAAATCCTATTTATCCTCACCCACTTGTATTTTCCTACAAAAGCAAGTTGCACAACTATTTTAAATAAATTATTTATTTAAAATCCTATTTATCCTCACCCACTTGAAACCTTTAATGGTTTCCCTTAAAGTATTCAAACTTGATGGCTTTAAAGTCTTCAAACTTGATGGCTTCCTTAAAGTCTTCTTAAGACTTTAATGGTTTTCCTTAAAGTCTTCAAGCCTTTAATGGTTTCCCTCAAAGTCTTCAAGCATTTTAATGCTTTATCTTCATTTTTCTCATTTAAATAAATTAATATTTATTTGAATATTCATCCAAATGAAAATTACACCATTTAATTGAAATAAATGATTTTATTTTAATTTAAAATACCAAAATTTCTCCCACTTGCATTTTCCTACAAAATCCACTTGCATGCCTAAACCCCTTCTAGAATTTTCTAATCACTTCTAAATAACCTAACCCCTTCTCTAAACTTTGTCACATTCCTAAGCAAAAGGGAAGTCACTTCTCAAACCCTCAAAGTCTTTGATAACCATTAAAGGCTTTCAACCTTCAACCACTAAATGGCTCAAAGTCTTTGATAACCATTGAAGGCTTTCAACCTTCAACCACTTAATCCCCAAAGTCTTCAATAACCATTAATGGTTACCTCAAACCCTCCCACATGGTTAAAACATTTGTTTTGACTCAACCTCTACCCAACCCAAAGGTCTCATCAGACCATTAATGCTTTGACCATGATTATCTCTTAAACATTTGCACAAAGGTTTATCCTTGGATTAACTCTTAATCTAGTGGGTAATCTTAATTTGGACTTGACCCTTAGCCTCTAGATAACCATGAGGTCTTCTCAAGCCTTTAATGCCTCCAACCTCTTCTCTCAACCCAATCCTATGTTGACACTTGTCACCATTTTATTGGTGCCAATTGTGCACATGGATCCCCAACTTTCAAACTTGGCCCTTGATTAAACCATTCAATCTTAACCCTTCATTTCCCCATTTCTTCTATAAATAGAACCCTTCTCCTCAAGAAAAAGGGAAGCATTAGAGTATTGTTGTTATACTGGCATTAGCATAGAGCTTTCTCATAGCATCACTATCTACTCTTGCATAGTATTTGCTTATCATATTCAACCATCTTGAATCTCCATATGGCATCCATGGCTAGTGCTAAAAGCTGAGAGCTACACTCATTTGGGACTTGGAGAGGAGAGGAACAAGGGAGGAGCAACTATGAGCATTTTGATTAGCTATTTTATTCTATGTTTATATGCTTTTTATTTCATGCTTAATATCTCTCTTGATATGCCTGTTTAGGATAATCTTTTGTTGCTAACACTAACGTTTGTTTCTTGTGCTCTTATGTGTGTTGCCATCAAACAGATTTTCTAATCCCTTTTTGCAGAGCATCATTTGGTGAACCCGACGTGAATCCAAACACCAAAAAGATCAACTTTTTTTTTAACCAATAACATGTTTGAATGTTGAAAATGTCACACAGGTTGCGCTTTTGACACTATTTTGGTGCATTTGACATTATTTTGGTGCTATTCACCCTATTTCAGTGCTTTTTCCTTCTCTGTCTTTCCCTTTCTTTTAGTGCGTTTGTGTTAAATAGTGCCTCTGTTCAAACACATACTAGCGCTATTGTAACAAAACATTGTACAAATCACCTTGTAACAAAAAAAAAAAAATACCAAAAAAAAATAAAATTAGGCTTGTAGAAGCCCATCAAATAGGCAGATTTTACTAACTATTTTTCTCTTTTGTGCAGATTTAAATTAGATTAAAAAGTAGATTTATATTTTTTACTAACTTGTTTTTGAAGTTGGTTTTAAAAATGAATTCACTTTTTATTTTGGTTTAAAATTAACTTCACATTTCAAATTTGGGCTTTTAAAAAAGAATCACACATTTGTTTGGGGCTCTTAAAAAGAATTTCATTGTTCCAAGGTAAAAAGAACCACAAACTTATACAAAACAACTTTATTTCTTGCAAAGTTAGGAAACAAACTTCGTTTTGGTGCTTAAAATCAACAAAACAAAATTTATTTTCTTGCATCAACTTAAAAGAAATTTACAATCAACACTTTGTTTTGGGCGATCTAAAAAGAACAAGCTATTTTTCCTTCAAGCTCAAAAACAATTTTACTTCAAGCAAGATGTGTTTTCAATTCAGTTGACTAGGATTTCAAAGTTCCTAGTTTACAAAATATTTTGCCTTTGAAGTTAAAAAAAACACCATGATTGTTGGAGCAACATCTCCAAATAATTAGATCACATTGCAATGACAGATTAAAAAGAACAAGTGTTTTTCGTGCTTGGCACACTTGTGCAAAGAGTTGGTCGAGTGGTCCTACTTCTAACACACACTATCCTCTCCCTTGGCTTTCGTGGTCCTAGGTGCAAGAGAAAAGTGTTAGTAACACTCAAAATTTTATCTTTTTAAGAGAGGCCTACCAAGAGACACATCACTCTTGGGAACGACCTCGAGCGGTAAATCCTTCGAGCCGCTATAGAAATCAGGTGTGAGCAAAAGCTGTAGCCTTGGGTATAACAGTTCCGACAGTGTAACTGGCCGAAAGGACAAATGGGCCCCACCACTGGTTACAAGGCTTTTAAGTGAGTCACTGCAGAATGAACTTATGTCCAAAAATATCGAACATGACTAAACACCTTTAAGTAGTAGCCCACCCATTCTATTGATTGAGGATATTTGCGATATAATTTAGTGCAAGAGCATAGATGGTTTTGCTCCCAAGATACTCACCATACATATTTCCTTGAGTAGAAACATAGCTTTTTGAAAAGTCACTTGTGGCTTGATAAAAGTGGTGACTCCCCCATCATAGGGATCATCTATTTGTTATGTTCATGCAAGACTTAGTATATCACATCCTTACCTGCCAAGGCGGGATTCATAAGGTATGTAGTACCAAAGTCGAAGAAATATCAAGATGTGGGCTAAATTTATCACAACTGGCCATTTGACCTTAGGGATAAAAAGTGTTTGAAGTGTGTTCGTTTTAAAGACCAAGTGCAAATTGAGCCGACTTCAGGCTTTGGAAATACACCTTAAAATACATCTAAAGGAAGGGTCATATACAAGTCCAAGGATTGGGTTGATCTAGACCTATACTCATTTGTGCCTTTGGGGCAACATTCTTGTGTTTGTGTGCTTGCTTTGTTTTCTTGTCAAAGAAAAGTCAGAAAATCCACTTCCCAAAAACAAAGTATTCATCCAACCAAACATCTGTCAAAACAACCAAAAACATCAAAAACAAAGTACAAACAACAAGAGTCAAAATTTTATGACCATTCTTCACATCTTGCGAAAGAAGAAGTGTCATCAGAATATCAACTTGAAAAGAAGACCATTAAACTCAAAGGCTTTGATCAAAAGGAGGAAATTCTTTTATACCAATAGACAAATCTTTGTCTCACATAGAGTCTTTCTGCATCACATGCGTCTCTACCTTCAAGGCAAAACAAACGAATTTCATTCAGAATCATTGAACCGCAGAGCTTTTATGCAATATAGAGCTCTGAGTTATCACAAAAACCAAGGAGGAAAGATTAATCCCAACTTCTTCCCAAACGTCTATATCACATACAACACAGCTCGAGAAATACCACCAACACCCGAAAGGGAAGAGATAGAGTTTGTCCCATTTGTAACACAAAATTTTTATTGAAGTTGAAAACATTTTCATCCATCATCTCACTCATACATCATCACTTCATCATCAATCCATCCCAACTCTCAAAACATTAAGAGGTTCTTGTCCCAAGTTCTCTTTTAGATATTGCTTGAAATCAAACACATCACATCACTTTTTAGATTGTTTCTACATCTAGGATAAGCTCATCCTAAGAGACACATCTACGCAGGTTAAAACTAGTTCATGAGTGAATCCTCTCATTACTAGGTAGTTAAATCTATAACACATCTCAGATTTCTCTATACCTTATCACATCAAAACTTATCAAACAAACAAGCAATTCAAAGAAGGAATTTCGGTTACATCCACCTTAAAGGTGTTAGAGATCCACGTGCAACACAATTCACCAATCATCAATCTCTCATTTCAACAAAAACTCATCATCATTTTCACACAACTTCAACAAAAAGCTTATAAACAAAATGGCCCAAACCCGATCACAGTCTAGGCAATGAGAAATAGAAAGGGAAGAAGAAGAAGAGGAAAATCTCAATGAATTTCAAGAAGCACTTGGAGGAAATGCAGATGACGAAAACCCAAGTACTCCCACTCCTGCAACAATAGAAAGGGCTCAGCATAACCCTCTCTTTAATAGACTTTTTGACGAAATACTCAGGAGCAATGCGGATGCTCACTTCTTAAGACTCGCTCAAGAAGGAGCAAAACTCCCCTCTGACTTTGATCTTGCCCAATTAAGACAAGCATCAGAAAGACAAAGTCGCCATGAAGAGGAAAGAGGTAGAGATCCCATCAGATATAACATTCCTCGAGGTAACCCACCACCTCCTCCTCCAAATGAAATGGAGATGTTGCGGCAACAAGTCGAGAATCTCGCCCAACAACTCCATAGTGGTGTTAAGACCAATCAATTCTCACTTAACGACATCTGTCCCTATCCGTTTGATAGGAATCTTTATATGCCACCCTTTCCACAAGGATTCGAAACACCCAAATTTGAAAAATATAGAGGAAAGGGGGATCCCCGTGATCATGTTCGAGAATTTCATTCCGCTTGTCTTGAAGTGGCATATGAAGACACCTACCTAATGCGCCTTTTTCCCCAAAGCTTGGGAGGACCAACCACATCATGGTTTTCCCGACTACCAGGTGGCATTAGAACATTTGAGGAACTCATCCAGAAGTTCCTAGCTCATTACTCTCATAACATTGAACGTGACATCACCATGGCTGATCTGTGCAACACCAAGCAAAAACCAGGTGAACAATTCTCAATATTCCTGCAACGATGGCGCCAAATGTCTAGCAGACGTTCTCTTCAGTTACCTGAACGCGAACTAGTGGAAATATTCATTTCCAACTTAAACGAAGAAATGAAATTTCACCTGGATGTTAAAGACATAGACTCTTTTAATGATATGATCACCAAGGGTTTGAAATGTGAAAGGGCACTCATCAAGAAAGGACTCATCAAAATATTTAATGAACCAAAAGATGGTCCTTGCCCACGCTTCAATAGCGATAAACCAAACTTCTGGAATAAAAACAAGAATATCGTCAATGATGGGGTTGTGGATGCCCAGACTATCCAAAATGCACAACCTGTGGTTCGGTTTGCAGGACAGAATCCTCCACCTCAGAACAACACAAATGTTCCTTCAAATCAAGGTCGCATCACATCTCATGATGAACCAAGACCTCGTCAGCAAAAATAGAAACGAACATACACTCCCTTAGGGGAACCCATTGAAACAGTATTGCGACAACTCCTCTCTCAAAATTTGGTCACTCTACCTAAGCTATCAAACTATGAGCCTCAAGTCAAACCGGCATGGTGGAGAGATACTGAACACTGTGAATTCCATCAAGGAAGAGGACACAAGACAAGTAATTGTCACCGATTGAAAGATCTCATTCAGGATCTTATTGATCGAGGAGAAATTGAAATTGAAGGACATAACCCAAAAACAACCAATAATGATCATTTGATGTTCCAAAATCCACTTCCATCACAAGATCAAAGGGAGCCTTCCACTTCCAGGCGAGGCACTGACACCACTGATTATACGCAGGCTGCGTATAATTACACTGTAAATCATCTGTATGATGCCAATGAACAAGTTGCAACTATAACCTTCAAAAATCCCAACTCAAATTGCAATATTGTTACACGTCGCAGCAAAGTTACCATCAAGGCAGCTCCACAAGGCACCACCTCCGTTCCAAAGCAGTACAATCTTGTGGAACAATTAGACAAAACCCCTGCGCTTATATCCAGTTTAGAACTTTTGCGCCTATCACCCTCTCATAAAACTATCTTGGATCAAGCACTCCAAGAGGTGTCAGTCCCTGCAAATCTAAATACAGACCAATTTCAAGCCATGGTCAGAAGTCTCAAGTCATCACCTTGTCTCATTTTTTCCGAAAGTGACAACTCTTCCTTCCAACAACCACATAATGCCTCACTCCACATTGAAGGATTTATTAACCAGCATAGGATCAAGCGAGTCTTGATCGATAATGGAGCAGGCCTGAACATTTGTACACTACAGTTGGTCATAGCATTGGGCTATGCGGTCGAATCAGTGGATCCTCATCAGAAGATCACAATCAAAGCCTATGACGATGTAGAGCGTTCATCCAAAGGAGCCGTGGTACTACCAATCCGAGTGGGCCCCGTGGTAAAGCACATCATTTGTCAGGTTCTGGACCTTCCTCTGCCATACAATCTATTGTTAGGAAGACCTTGGATACATGCCATGCAAGCCGTTCCATCTACCTACCATCAATGTATCAAGTTCCCACATAATGGTGTAGAGATCACAATCCTCGGTGATGCAAATCCCTTTGCATATTGCCATAATATCAGCCATCAACCAAAGATTATTGTTCCTAATAATAGAGAAGCCATTTCATCCACATCATATATCAGTCCCACCTCTCTTGCCAGTTCAAACACCACTATGCACAAGCAAGAAAAGCTTAAGATGAAAATCGCAGAGGAAGGTCCCGGGGAATATAACTTAAGTCAACTCTTTTGTGTGGGACAAATGCCCACTTCTCCTAGAACACATGGTAAACCATAGCAGGTACTCCAGCAACCACTAAGCATACTAGCATGTGCTTTGACGCCCTTCATTCTTGGAAAAAGTCAAGAGGAAGAAACACAAGATGAGGACCTGGCGGAATGGATCTATAAGGATCCCATCACCACTGACATCCCTCGAGTTATACTTCCTATGGATCAGTACGGTAAAGGCCTCCTCATTATGCAAAGAATGAGGTATGATGGTCAGAGTGCTTTGGGATATTGCAAACAAGGACGACATGAACCTCTGCTACCAGAATTAAAGCCCAAAGGTAATACAGGCCTAGGCTTTGAAAAAGAGATCCTTCCTAAACTCAGATTCAAAGGAAAACCCAGTAAACCATTTTGCCCACCTACTGCAAAGAGGACACCTTTCATAATCAAAGCACCATCAAGCATTATCCCCACTACCCCATCGAGGCTCACAACCCCACCACAACCATCACCAATGTCATTCATTCCATCAAATGAACCAGTAATCCCATCAGAAACACTATTTGTAGCAACAACTGTATTGAAACCCACAGCAGCATCTATGGCACCAGCCGTTCCAATAGAAGCCACTAAGTCAACACTGCCGATACTTCCAGTAACAAATCCTTTAATCCCCATCAAAATTCCTGCAGCACCGATCACTACAAAGGTACATCAACCCATCACACCTGCAGTATTTAACTCAAAAGACATCCCGGTATGGTATAGCAATCGAATGCTGGAAAGTGATTCAGAGACCGACTCACATGAGTGGGAGTTTGATTCTGTACAGCTTAACACTTCAGATGAGGAAGACACATCACCACCTCCGCCATGCAAAGACATCCCTATTTATGGAGAAGCACAGATAAAGACCACTTGGGTACCTGAGCTGGAAACATCTTCCACAAACCCTACGTCTCATCCTACGCTTGATTCTGACAGGGAGAGTACCATCAACAACCTTCACCATAACGTCTTAACCCTCACTGATACATCTCCCGCACTTAACATAATTGATGAATTTATGCCCATTATCCACCCTGAACTCATCGAATGGAACCAACCAAATCCCCCATGTCTTGACCTCTTCCAAAACGATGAGGCCATCATTGACTTTTTGGAATTAAGGGATAACCTACCAAGCGGGGATCACAAAGCTGGATTTGCCATTGAACTTAATAGCGCAACATACTTCGGGGCAGATGCCAAACCTTTTAGTTGCAAAAATATAACAATAAAACATGGATCTTCCAGTGAAAACCACACTGTGGCACTGTTTGATCCGACAAAAGTAAAAAGAAAGAGCGTATCCAATGGTGAAAACCTCTCCGAGGCGCTTGAGGATGAAGGGTTTGACATTCTCCCTGCTAGTGAACAATAGGAACGATCAACAATTCTCATCGAGGAAACCAAAGAATACAATGTGGGGACTCTTGAAAATCCTCATATCATACATCCGGCATCTCTTCTCACTCCAGAGGAACAGCCTCAATTTATAGAGTTCTTCCAGAAGCGTCAAATCAACTTTGCATGGTCATATGCAGACATGCCTGGGCTTGATCCTGATTTAGTCATGCATCACCTCACCGTAGCAGAAGGAGCCAAACCTGTCAAGCAGAAGCTTCGTAAGATGCATCCCCTGATTTCAGTGCTAGTCAAAACAGAACTCAAGAAACTCCTAGATGTTGGTTTCATTAGGCCAATTGATTATGCAGAATGGATCTCCAACATTGTGCCTGTCGGCAAACCAAAAGGGGGCATCCGCCTTTGTACTGACTTCAGAGATCTGAATAAGGCATGTCCTAAGCATGACTTCCCCCTACCAAATATCGACATCATAGTGGATCTGACAGCAGGACATGCCATGCTTTCACTCATGGATGGCTTTTCAGGATACAATCAAATAAAGATTGCACCAGAGGACCAACATAAGATAGCCTTCACATGTCCATGGGGCACATACTGCTGGAATGTAATGCCCTTCGGTCTAAAGAATGCAGGAGCAACCTATCAAAGAGCAATGACCACCATCTTCCATGACATGATGCATACCATGATGGAAGATTATGTTGATGACTTACTAGCAAAATCACTCACCAGAGCAGGGCATCTCCACATCTTAGATAAAATCTTTGATAGACTGGAACAATATCATGTTTGACTCCACCCAAAGAAATGTGTCTTTGGAGTAACCTCCGGGAAACTTCTAGGATACATCGTCTCAAGCAAAGGCATTGAGGTCGATCCAGCAAAAGTTAAGGCAATCATGGACATGCCACCACCAAAGAATATCAGTCAGCTAAGGACATTACAAGGGCGACTTCAATGCATCCGAAGATTCATTGCACAACTGGCTGATAAGTGTCACCCATTCACACACCTGCTACACAAGAACATCCGCTTTCAGTGGGATGCCTGATGCCAGCAAGCATTTCAGACGCTTAAAGACTATCTCATGAATCCACCATTGTTGATCCCACCAGATCCAAGTAGACCGTTGTTACTCTATATCTCAGCAACAAGTATAGCATTGGGTGTACTACTGGCACAACATAATGCAGAAGGAAAAGAGTGTGCTATTTACTACATCTCTCACACACTGGTGGGCTATGAACTCAATTACACACCTATTGAGCGAGCTTGCTTAGCAGTAATCTTAGCAGCCACTAAACTGAGGCACTATCTGTTAACACACAAAGTACAACTCATTGCAAAGATTGATCCACTCAAGTATTTACTTAACAAAGCAGCATTGACAGGTCGCTTGGCCAAATGGGTGATGATTCTAAGTGAATTTAACATTGAATATGTCAATCGTAAAGCTATCAAAGGGCAGGTTATTGTAGATCAGTTGGCTGATGCACCACTCATAGGCGATCATCCTCTCATTTCCAATTTTCCAGATGAAGAGATATTCATGATCACAATAGCACAACCATGGAAACTATATTTTGATGGTTCATACACTAGGCACGGCTCGGGGGCAGGCATTCTGTTTATCACACCTCAGGGTGATAGCATCCCGAAGTCTTACAGGCTCACATTTCCATGCATAAACAAAATAGCAGAGTATGAGGCCTTGATCACAGGACTCAGGTTAGCCGTACAATGGAAATTACAAGAACTACAAGTATATGGCGATTCCCAACTAGTCATTCGACAAGCAACAGATGAATATCAGACCAAAGATGATAAACTCATGCCATATAAGCAAATGGTGGACACTCTAAAGACATCATTTACTACTATCAATTTTGAGCAGATACCAAGAGATCAGAATCGAGCTGCTGACGCTATGGCTACCATCGCATCTCTCCTATATCTTCCACAAAATTCAACATGCTACGAGTTCTTGGTAGAACAGCTTTGGATCCCCGCTTATGATACCCCTGAATCCAAGATGATATGTCACCTTGTCGGTTCTGAATCCCCATGGTACGGTGAGTTCTACACCTATCTCCGCGATCACACCCTTCCTCCCAACCAATCAAATAACCAACGTAAAACCTTCATTCGCCAAACTGCTCGATATACCATTATTGCCGAAACCCTATACCGACGCGGTCTTGATGGTACTCTCCTTCGATATCTGGAACAAGATGAGATAACAAAGGCTTTGGAAGAGGTACATGAAGGAATTTGTGGGACTCACTCAAGTGGTCCATCACTAGCCAAGAAACTCATGTGAGTTGGATATTATTGGCCATCTATGGAAAATGATTCCTACTACTTTGTCAGAATATGCAAGAAATGTCAAGTTCATGGCGACCTGATACATGCACCGGCCCAGGAAATGCAACCAATCACGACACCATGGCCTTTCTGTCAATGGGGCCTTGACCTTGTGGGTAAGATTCATCCATCTTCATCCAATGGCCATAAATTCATTATTACCGCCACCGAATATTTCACAAAGTGGATCAAAGCTGTTCCACTTACCCAAGTCACCGACAAGCAGATCGCCTCATTCATCCTCAACTACATCATCTACCGGTATGGTGTGCCCATGTCCATCATCACAGATAACGGTCTTCCTTTCAAAAATCAGGATGTCCGTGAACTTTGTGAGAAATTTCATATCCAACACCGCTTTTCCACTCCCTATTACCCACAAGGCAATGGTCAGGCCAAAGCATCCAATAAAAACATATTGAGGATCCTAAAGAAGACAGTCAATGATGCCGGCCGTGATTAGCATGTTCAACTAAATCCAGCGCTATGGGCATATCGAACTAGCATTCGAACCCCTACAGATGTAACTCCTTATTCATTGGTCTATGGTGCAGAAGCTATCTTGCCTATTGAGGTCGAGATACCATCATTACGGGTTTCCTTGCACAATCTCATCGATGATGAAGGCTACAGAGTATCTCATCTTCAGGACTTAGAGTTACTTGATGAGAAACGACAAGCTGCATACAATCACCTCAAAGCCTATCAGCAGCGCATGAGTAGAAGCTACAATCACCGAGTTAGATCTCGTACATTTGAGGTAGGTGATCTTGTTCTATGAGAGAATCCTCACAACCAACCAAACAGAGAACATCAGGGCAAGTTTGAATCAAACTGGCTGGGCCCATATGTTGTCACTGCTGTGTTCGGGTCCGGGGCATATCAATTGGCTACATCAGAAGGAGAACCGCTTGAAGATCCAATCAATAGCATGCACCTAAAACAGTTTTATACCTAAGGTGTATAGAGCATCAGGCTCCCCTACATACCAGAAAATACCAAAAACATTTCAAAAAAAAAAATGTCCTGAAGAAAATACAAAAACATTCAAAAAAGTAAAGAAAAATCATGCATCCAAACGGTGAACAACCACTCCGGTGACACCTTGGGTAAGTACGATGGTGAAAACCTGGCAAACAGGCGCCACTCGTAAAGGCTATGGCTCCATTGTCTTTCAGACTTGTTGCGATCGCATCTACTTCATACATACATCCATCCATCCAAAACCATGGCTTGTTATTCCTCTGCAATTATGATAGTACTCCATACATCTTGCATCCCGCTTTTTCATAGTCATGTCTAAAATTGGGGGCAATGCCTTTAACCTATTGATGGAAGTGGATTATACATTGTCTTATGATTCATTAAGTTCTTCATTCAAAGCAATCATCAAAAATCCAAAAACATTCAAAAAAAAATATCTCGCAAAAATCCAAAAACATTCAAAAATGTCTCAACAAAAATACCAAAAACATTCAAAACAATTCAAAATCCAAAAACATCGACAAACCATTGAAAAATCCAACAAAAACATGGCAACACATTGTACATACTCGTCCATGCAGATACCAAACAAACATTGCGACATACTTAACAAAATGACCATTTATCAATCAAACCAAACAACATCAACACTCAAAATTGTCTTCAACAAGGATGCATCCTTCCTTACAAAAACAAAGACAAGATGACATTTTCTTTGACAAGAAAATTCTATTTACACTATCAAATACTTGGTTGATTTATGGTCTAGTAATTTATATTAGGATCTTTCAGCATTGTTTTGTATCGTTTGCGCATTACTTCCGATGAAGTTCTGGGGCATGTACTAATGGTGTCTACGTGGGAAGTTCACTAAGCTATGTGATCTTATGCAAAATGCAGTCATAGATCACTACGGCTTGCTGACTACAGCGTATACCTCGACCATATGAGCATGAACCATTACCAAGGATCCATATTCTTTATTCTTTATGTATATACTGTTTGTTTGTAGGTACAATGCTCTTTCTTTGGTTCCTCCTACCTCAACCAAACTGGATAAAGGTTTTATCTCTTATTATGGTATGCACTTGTCTTAGGATATGATCAACCTAAGATCAAGGAGGATGATCCAAGTCATGCATGAAAGGAGATAATCCTTGTCTGTTCTGCAAGCAATACTCTGGTCAACTTGATCCATTATATCAAGTTGCTTGTATTAACTTGCTATATCAAAATCCATGTAAGAAATACTCTGGTCATCTTGAATCTTTATGTCAAGTTGCTTGTATTTTCTTACAACATTTTAAAGCTGAATGATGAAAAATAAAGCACCATGGATCGTCATTCCATCTCATCTGTATATATTGCATTTCATTGCATTCCACCCACCCCTACATTCATAATAGTTGTATATCATGCATACATAGTCATAATAATGCATACTCTATTTTACTCATCTTCTTCCATAGGACTCGGTCCTAGTCCTCCATATCTTCTATCTAACATCAAATCCCCCCTCACCCTCCCTATCTTGATCATCAACATCATCCTAATCCCTTCATCGCTTCCCATCCTCACTCATCCAAAAAAATTAAGCCAGTTACTCTGTCTACACAGATACATCAACTCACGCACACCTAGACTATCAACAGATACTCTGATCAAGTATCTTCGGGTCTCAATAGGTAATCGATTATGGCAATCCTAGACTACATCAGGCATTTATCATAATGACCTATTCTCAACGGGGCTGCCATGATTCCCCACAACCATCCATCACATGCACACACTATCAATTGATCAACTAATCAAACACAATCCAACGGACAATTACATCAATTGTCTACGTCTCAACGAGTATTTTGCTTCATATACCTTGACTTCATCAGACAATTACATCAATTGTCTAAGTCACCATCAGGTCACTTTGATTCACTTACTCAGACTTTATCATGTCCAAGCGACCAATTGACATCAACTGTCACGCTTTGACTTGACCGGGGCAATTCAACCGATTGCACTAGATTGTCCAACCAATTTTGATCAATTGTATAGCATCAATCAAAACCCCACACTACATCTGCTATGTATCTCTTGCATGACCTCAGGGTACTCACTGGCTTGTTGTTTCTTCATATTCACTCCATTTTCTCCCATTCTTTCATCATTAGTTCTAATTTCTTCTATTCTACATCCCCTCCACTTTTCATTCTTTTTCGAGAGACCGCTCGATTTTTCACAAAAAAAAAATAATAAAATTCGGCCCATCTCTCGAGGGGGCATACCACCCATTAAATTTACATTTTATGGGGCATTTCTTCACACCTATTTTTCTTTCTTTGAAACGACGCGATAAACCGCACCGTCTCAAAGAGGGGCAAATGTAGTCACATAAATCTGTCCACTTAATTAAATGAATACTTAGTATTTATTTGATTATTTGACCATCAATTAATAATTAATTAAATTAATATTTAATTAATTCATCTTAACCCTCTTCTCCTATTAATTAAATAAATTATTCAATTTATTTGATTTAATTCACTTAACCAAATTCAGACCATTAATTAAATAAATAAATCATATTTATTTAATTAAATATTCTCTCACATTTAAATAAATTAATATTTATTTAAATCCCCCAAAATCCCACCTCTCAAATTTAAATAAATTAACATTTATTTAAATCACCTTTATCCTCTACCCACTTGCATTTTCCTACAAATGCAAGTTGCACAATTATTTTAAATAAATTATTTATTTAAATCACCTTTATCCTCCACCCACTTGTATTTTCCTACAAAAGCAAGTTGCACAACTATTTTAAATAAATTATTTATTTAAAATCCTATTTATCCTCACCCACTTGTATTTTCCTACAAAAGCAAGTTGCACAACTATTTTAAATAAATTATTTATTTAAAATCCTATTTATCCTCACCCACTCGAAACCTTTAATGGTTTCCCTTAAAGTATTCAAACTTGATGGCTTTAAAGTCTTCAAACTTGATGGCTTCCTTAAAGTCTTCTTAAGACTTTAATGGTTTTCCTTAAAGTCTTCAAGCCTTTAATGGTTTCCCTCAAAGTCTTCAAGCATTTTAATGCTTTATCTTCATTTTTCTCATTTAAATAAATTAATATTTATTTGAATATTCATCCAAATGCAAATTACACCATTTAATTTAAATAAATGATTTTATTTTAATTTAAAATACCAAAATTTCTCCCACTTGCATTTTCCTACAAAATCCACTTGAATGCCTAAACCCCTTCTAGAATTTTCTAATCACTTCTAAATAACCTAACCCCTTCTCTAAACTTTGTCACATTCCTAAGCAAAAGGGAAGTCACTTCTCAAACCCTCAAAGTCTTTGATAACCATTAAAGGCTTTCAACCTTCAACCACTAAATGGCTCAAAGTCTTTGATGACCATTGAAGGCTTTCAACCTTCAACCACTTAATCCCCAAAGTCTCCAATAACCATTAATGGTTACCTCAAACCTTCCCACATGGTTAAAACATTTGTTTTGACTCAACCTCTACCCAACCCAAAGGTCTCATCAGGCCATTAATGCTTTGACCATGATTATCTCTTAAACATTTGCACAAAGGTTTATCCTTGGATTAACTCTTAATCCAGTGGGTAATCTTAATTTGGACTTGACCCTTAGCCTCTAGATAACCATGAGGTCTTCTCAGGCCTTTAATGCCTCCAACCTCTTCTCTCAACCCAATCCTATGTTGACACTTGTCACCATTTTATTGGTGCCAATTGTGCACATGGATCCCCAACTTTCAAACTTGGCCCTTGATTAAACCATTCAATCTTAACCCTTCATTTTCCCGTTTCTTCTATAAATAGAACCCTTCTCCTCAAGAAAAAGGGAAGCATTAGAGTATTGTTGTTATACTGGCATTAGCATAGAGCTTTCTCATAGCATCACTATCTACTCTTGCATAGTATTTGCTTATCATATTCAACCATCTTGAATCTCCATATGGCATCCATGGCTAGTGCTAAAAGCTGAGAGCTACACTCATTTGGGACTTGGAGAGGAGAGGAACAAGGGAGGAGCAACTATGAGCATCTTGATTAGCTATTTTATTCTATGTTTATATGCTTTCTATTTCATGCTTAATATCTCTCTTGATATGCCTGTTTAGGATAATCTTTTGTTGCTAACACTAATGTTTGTTTCTTGTGCTCTTGTGTGTGTTGCCATCAAACAGATTTTCTAATCCTTTTTGCAGAGCATCAATAATATTTTAGAGATTTTAAGTATAAATTGTACTTTTAGATATTTGTCTTATTTGACCTATTTGGTACTTGTAAATTCCTTGGATCTTAGTTTAGATCTCTTGTATTATTAGTTTGAGTCTCTTTTGGACTTATTGAGGTAGTTGTAAAATTGAAATCAGAAGTCCACTTTGCCATTTTTTGCATGTGGCCCATTGTACATGCACTAAGTATAAAGTGCCAAATCATCACTTTTGGGGGGGTTCTTTGATTGAGTGAATTTGGGGGGGTGTCTTGTGTGATTGTGCCTCTCTTTCCTTTTTCTTTTTTATTTTCATTGCAATGAGTCCTCATAAATTTCCACCTTTAACTCCACATAATTATGCATCATGAAAAATTAAAGCATGGAGCAAATTAATGGAAAAATGTTTCACGCATTACATAGATGGAATAATAGCAACACCACCTGATCCTAAGGCTAATCCTAATGCTCAATTAGAATGGCTCACTAAGAATTGCATGGCTCTTGGAACTTTACGCAAGTATGTATTAGATGACCTCATCTTTCATATTGAAAAGTGTACTACAATCAAAGATGCTTGGGATATGTTTCAGAAATTGTATGGTCAATTTGATGAAATCAGAGGTTATAAGATTGAAAATGAGCTCACCAACTTGGATCCCAAGAGTTTTGATACAATCCAAGATTATGTCACCAAAGCAAATGAGCTAAGAGTAAAGCTTAAGGATTGTGGAACTGACAAAAAGGATGCACAGTTGATATTCAACTTGTTGGACAAGCTTGCACCATAATATGCAACATTTGTGTCTAGCTTCCAAACTCATCATTTGATAGTGGGGAGTTCCTATGTTATGCCTTCATTAGATGCTTTCACAAAAATGTTGACATTAGAACAATCTAAGTTGTTGAACATGGAGTTTCTCAAGTCTTCAAAGTCCAAGGCTTTGGTGGCTAATCAAGGGAATCAGGGAAGTCAAGGCAAAAATTCCAACAAGAAGAAGAAGCAATCTAAGTCATAGCCACAACAGGAAAAAGGACAATCATCCTCTCCATCACAAGGCGATTTTTCATCCTCTTCCAAGAAGGGGACACCACCTAAGAAGGATAAGCCAACTTGTGCATATTGCAAGAAGTATGGTCATGATGAGCATCGATGCCACACAAAGAAAGTTGATGAGTTAACTAATCTTCTTAAGAAAAACAACATCAACTTGCCATCCACCTACACAAAGAAGGATTCATCTCCTTCCTCTTCCTCATAGTCTAAGGGAAAAGGGCATGCATTTGTGGCTACAACAAGTTCTTCACAGTAGTGGATACTTGACTCAGGTGCCTCATATCACATGGGTTATACAAAGGAGCATTTTTCTTCATTGGAGCCATCTAAGGTGCCTCATATTTACCTAGGTGATGATACACAAGTAGACGTTGAAGGGAAAGGTTCAGTTGACATGGATGATGGAACATTTGAGAATGTTCTCTATGTTCCTAACTTGTCTACCAACCTTCTCTCTATCTACCAAATCACTCACTATGGAAATGGGAAAAAGGTTGAGTTTACACCTGATTCAGTTGTGGTAAAGGAACTTGATGATGATGCCTTGGTAGCAGTGGGACAAGTCAATGATAACTCAAGGCTTTATTCATTCTCCCACTTTGTGCCAAGTTCACCTTCTAGGGCGTTGTTTACTCATTCAAATTCAGAAAGTAAGATATGGCATGAGCGATTTGGTCACCTCAAGTACCGCTATCTTTAGCAGCTCAACACTAAAGACATGGTCAGAGGTCTACCTCGAATCAGTTTTTCAGAGGGTGTATGTTCAGGTTGTTCCATGGGCAAGCATCTTGAGGAAAAGTTTGATAAAGGGAAAGCTTGGAGAGCTTTGGAAGTTCTTCAACTTGCTCACAACGATGTAGCAGGTCCATTTCTAGCACCTTCATTTAGTAAGGCCCGCTATGTCCTCACCTTCATTGATGACTACTCTCGCTTCACTTGGGTCTACTTTCTTATTCACAAGAGTGAAGTATTTGACAGATTTCAGGACTTCAAGACTCGTGTGGAGAAGTAATCCAGGAAAGTGGTGAAGATTCTTCGCACAGATAATGGAAGGGAATATGTGAACAAAAGACTTGAGGATTTTCGTACATTTGAGGGGATTGATCTTTAGCATTCTGTCGCATACACTCCACAGCCAAACGGAGTTGCAGAATGCAAGAATAGAACTCTCAAAGAAGTGGCTAGCTATATGATACATGCACATTCTCTTGATCTCGCCTTTTGGGCAGAGGCTATCAGTTTTGCCACACACATCCAGAATCGGGTTCCTCACAAAGCTTTGCAAGGTATTACTCCTTTTGAGGCTTGGGCTAGTAGGAAACCGATTGTGAGACATTTCAGAGTCTTTGGGTTTCTAGCATGGGCTCGCATACCTCCACAGAAAAGCAAGGCATTGGAACCTCAAAGTCAGCCTTGCATATCTGTTGGATATCCCGAGGGTGTTAAGACATATAGATTGATGGATCCTGAGACACATAAGGTGTTCATTGAGAGGAGTGTTCACTTTGAGGAAAGCTCTCCTAGCTTAGCCTCTCTACCTCCTCCACCTTCATTGTGGCTAGTGATTTAGATGATGAGACTCCTTCAACTCTGACTTGCAGGGTTACACCTCCGCAGGGTCCACTTATAGTTGAGGAGCCTCATTCTCCACCTCCACCTAGACGTTGTTGGGCTCGACAAACACTTGAGTCCGCAGGTTCTCTTATTGGGGATCCTTCAGATACATGGAGAACTCGATCACAACATCATGATCTTCCATATGAATTCATTGCTACTGCTTCTGATCCACAGACATTTCGGGAAGCATCAGGGGTTCCCGAGTGGGACCAAGCTATGGAGGAAGAGTATAGTTCCTTGATGAGGAACAACACATGGGATCTAGTCCATCTCCCTAAGGGGAGAAAGATGGTTCGATGTAAGTGGATCTATCGGACCAAGTATGCTGGGGATGGTAGTGTGGATAAGTATAAGGCTCGGCTTGTTGTGAAAGGTTTCTCTCAGGTTGCAGGTGTTGACTATACTGAGACCTTTGCACCCGTAGCCAAGATGAACTCCATTCGCTTGACACTTGCTATTGTTGTAGCTCATGGTTGGGTTGTACATCAGATGGATGTGAACAGTGCTTTTCTTCATGGTGACCTTGATGAGGAGATTTATATGGAGCAGCCACAGGGTTTCATCCATGATACTTCCTTGGTTTGCACACTAAGGAAATCTCTTTATGGCCTTAAGCAGGCCCCCAGGGCTTGGTATGCCAAGATGGATTCCTTTCTTCTCTTAGTAGGGTTCACCAGGTGTCATTCTGATCCGAATGTCTATATTTTGCGACAGGATGACTCTCACTTGATACTTCTGCTCTATGTTGATGATTTGATCATTACAAGGAGTACCACATCCATCATTAGCAGGGTCAAATCTGCTTTGCATGACAGATTTTCTATGACTGACTTGGGTCTTTTGTACTACTTTCTTGGGATAGAGATTTCACAGTCACCTTCTGGGATTACACTATCACAGCCCAAGTATGCTCTTGATCTACTTGCATGCTTTCATATGGCTGATTGTAAGCCTGCACCGACTCCCTTTCTTTTTGGAGTCAAGCTTGAGGCTCAGTGTTCTTCTCCACCAGTTGATGCCACTTTGTATCGTCATCTTGTGGGTAGTCTCATCTACTTGACCCATACATGCCCTAATATTTCATTTGTAGTTGGCATGGTTTGTCGCTTGATGCAGGAACCACATGAGCTTCATTAGAAAGCTACCAAACGCATCCTTCATTACATCCAGGGTACACATCACTATGGGATTCACTAAGTAGCAGGCACAGGACTTTGCTTGGTTGGTTACACAGACTCTGATTGGGCTGGCAATCTTGATGATCGTAAGTCTACTTCCAGTTACATTTTTTACCTTGGTTCAGGCCCCATTTGTTGGCAGAGCAAGAAGCAGCATGCTATTTCTCTTTCTTCGACTGAGGCTGAGTATCGAGGTGCTATTAATGTAGTGACTGAGACCATTTGTCTTCAGCAGATTCTCACAGAGTTTGGGTTCACCACTCCATGACCGATAGTTATACATTGTGACAATCAGAGTGCTATTTCTATCTCGAAGAACCTGGTCCAGCATCAGTAGACCAAACACATTGAGATCCATATACACTATATCCGAGAGTTGATTCAGGAGCAGGTCATTGATTTCCAATATTGTCCTACAATGAAGCAGGTTGCAGACATATTCACCAAACCTTTCACCGAGAGTAAGTTCCAGTAGTTGCGAGCTCTCTTGGGGGTGCGGGATGTGTCAGCTGACTTCTCCTTCCTCTCTTATGGGGGGGCCTTTTCCTCTTTGAGGTTTTTTCCTTCTTCTTTGAGAGTCTTTTGTACTTTCATCTCTCTTTTGAGGGGGAGTTTTTTCCCATTGGGTTTTCTCCTTTTCTCCGTTTGTGAGAGATTGCATTGCATGGTTTTGCTTGCATTTGCATATTGTACATGGGTACCTATCATGGCCTAGTAGTCGGGAACCATCTTGCATTATTGACTTGAGTCTTCATTCCCCTAAGTTGCACATAAGGGGGGGTGTTGGTGTAAATAAATATTCATTATGGATGTTATTACACTTTACTTAAGTTAACTTAGGATAATGCATTTCTTCGTAGTTTGGATTTGAGATACTTAGGGAAGTGTGCACATAGGGATAGAGCTTGTAGGAGAAATTCCACCTTTTGTGGTCTTGTTTTGTTGTTACACTCCACATTCAATGGGTCATCCACCTCTTGTGGAATATTATATTATTTCTCCTACCTACCCCTAGTATTTCTTACCTACCCTTGTTTTTCATTGAGCCACATGTCATGATTGTGTGCTCGTGCATCCATATGGCCTTGCCTATATAAGAAGGCCTATATTCATTGTATTGGTGAATACAGTTTTTTCTTGTCATTCTTTTGTTTCTATTTTTATACTTTTCATTGTGCTCTTGATCTTGGCAAAATATCACCTATAGCCCAATCATCATCTGTATATGCACATAAAGTAAAGTTATCATCCTTAGGATATCACAAACCATATTCTGATGTACCTTGCAAGTATCTAAAAATCCCTTTCATCGCCATCTTATTATTTTCTCTAGGATCACTCTGAAATCTTGAAACAATACAAATAACATTCCTAATGTCAGGCCTAGTCTGAGTCAAATAAAGTAGAGCTTCAATCATATATTTATATCTTATAGGATTTATCGGTGCAGAAACATCTTTCCTTGTCAATTTCTCACTTGTAACCATAGTTGTACTTACCGGTTTAGAATCTCCCATACCAAATTTCTTCAACAATTCCTTAGTATACTTAGTTTGATAGATAAAAATACCTTTGTTAGTCTGAGTAATCTGCAGACTGAAGAAAAATTTCATCTCACCAATCATAGACATCTCAAATTCTTTCTCCATATTCTTAGAAAATTCTATGCATAATTTATCTTCACCTCCAAATATAATGTCATCAACAAATACTTCAACAATTAGTATGTCATCATCAGTGATTTTATAATATGAATTACTGTTAGCACTCCCCTTAGTAAAACAAAGCTTCAAAAGATATTTATCCAACCTTGCATAAAAAAGCTCTAGGTGCTTGTTTCAATCCATATAAAGCCTTCCTTAACCTGCAAACCATATCAGTATCATCTTATAGGGAAAAACCATCAGGTTGCTCAATATAAACTTCCTCATAAAGATCCCCATTCAAGAATGCACATTTAACATCCATCTGATAAACCTTGTAGTTTTTATAAGCAGAATAGGCAAGATATAATATTATAGCTTCAATCCTAGCTACTGGTGCAAAAGTTTCTCCATAATCAATTCCTTCCTTCTGAGAATATCCTTTACAAACCAATCTAGCCTTATTCCTTATAACTTTACCATCCTTATTCAATTTATTCCTAAAAACCCATTTAGTTCGAATAACATTTTTATTTTTAGGTCGGGGAACTAGAGTCCATGTGTTATTTTTCTCAATCTAATCTAATTCTTCTTCCATAGCTTTTAACCAAAATTCATCTTTACATGCTTCAATTACTGATACCTATTCAACTTGTGAAATTAAGAATACCTCATTAGTTGTCAGTCTTCTTCTTGTCATCACTCCATTGCTCTTATCCCCAATGATTTGATCTTCAAAATCATTCAATCTCACATACCTAGGAGTCTTCTGACTCTCTGTTCCTCTTCCCTAATCTTCAATTACTGTAGAATTCTCAAATGTTGCTGGAGTAACTGGTTCAACTCTATGTTCTAGTAAAGGTGCTACTAGTTTAGATATAATCATTTCCACTGTCGGTTCCTTCTCATAAATTCTTATTTGACTTTTTCTTAGCTCATCTAATTTGACATTAGCACTCTCCACTATTTTCTGCAATCTCTTGTTATAACATCTATATGCTTTTCTTTCATTATAATAACCAAGAAATATGTTTTCATCACTTCTAGGATCAAATTTCCCAATAGTATCATCTCTCTTGATATAACATTTACTACCAATAACTCTGAAATGCTTAATTGTAGGTGTATTGCCAAACCATAATTCATAAAGGTGTCTTACTGGTTTCTCCTTTGATATGTACAATGTTGAATGTGTCAACCGTTGTACTAACTACTTCTCTCTAGTAGATATGAGGTAGATTAGCGTCCATCATCATTGTTCTAAAAGTATCCAAAATAGTTCTATTTTTCCTTTCCACAACTCCTTTCTGCTGAGGTGTCTGGGGAGCAGAAAATTGTCTTCTTATACCATGCTTGTCACAAAAGTTATTAAACTCATCGGATGTGAATTCTCCACCATGATCTGATCTCAAACATTTAATCTTCAATCATGTCTCAGTTTCCACTTTAGCCTTAAAGATTTTAAACTTTCCAAATACTTCAGAATTTTCTCTCAAAAAAGTAACCCACATCATTTTATAATAATCATCAATGATTAGCATGAAATATCTACCACCCTGAAAACTTTTAACTCTAGCAGGGCCACACAAATCAGTATGAATAAGATCAAGAATATCATTTGATTTATCTTGTATACTCCTAAAAGAGGTTCTGACCTATTTACCCATTTGACATTCTTTACATATCGGATTATAGGGCTTCATAATCTTAGGTATATCTCTAACAACTTTAATTGAACTGATCTTTACAATGAAATTGAAATTCACATGACACAACCTTTTATACCATAACCAACTCTCATCAATCTATGTAATTAGACACGTCTTCTCACCGGAGTTCAAATTAAATATGTTACCTTTTGTTTATGTACCGGTTGCAATCTCCAAGCCAGATCTGTTAATGATTTTGCATTTTTCATCCTGGAACTGTAATTGAAATCCCTTATCTACCAATTGTCCTACACTCAAAAGATTATGCTTCAAACCTTCAACATAATAAAAATTGTTAGTATTGTTCTTAACATCTAATGATATAGCTCCTTTTCCTTTAATCATACATGCCTTGTCATCTCCAAATCTAACTAGTCCACCATCAATTTCTTGCAAAGATAGAAACTTCCCTTTATCTCTAGTCATATGATGTGAACAACCACTGTTAATTACCCATTAATCCTTATCCTCAATTTTAGTAGCAAGTGTCTTTTCCTCAGGTACATAATACTTCCAGTGCCAGATCATCTTCCTTGATATCCAAGAATACCCATTCTTTGCCATGGCTGGATCCACTAGCAGAGTCTTCTGTCGGTTCATCATCTGAATCAGTAATGCTATCATCATCTACTATGTAGCATGATTTATCTTTGTTTTTCTTGAATCTATACTTGTTCTGATATCCAGGGTTAGACTTAAATGATCTCTTAAATCTTTCTTCAAATCTTGAATTCCTTTCAAGACATCTAGATGCAAAATGACCAATCTTATTACATGCAAAATATTTAAAAGGTGATTTTCCTTCATACTTACTTCCTACCGGTCCTTTCGGTACTCTTCTAGCAAATAGCGCTTCAAGGTGCTCAAAATAATCATCTTCTCTCTTCATATCTTCTAATTATTTTGCATATAAAGCTCTCTAGTCTTGCTTACCGATTGTAGATGTAGATGCATGAAAAGTAGGTTCAGTCTTCATAGCTCCAGAAGGTCCAAATTCCTCAAGCTCAAAAGCAGATAGTTTCCCAACCAAAGTATCTCTGTTGACAAATGTATTAGCCATTATTCTCAACTCATTAATTGAAGTAGCCTTCATTTTGTAAGCCAGTGGTAGGGCTCTCAGGACTTTAGAAACAATTTCATCTTCACTCAGAGTTGCACCACAACATTGAATTCCCATAACAATCTCATTTACCCTTTCCATAAATGCAGTAATCCTTTCATCTTCTTCCATCTTCAGGTTTTCATATCTCACTCGGTAACCATCAAGTTTAGCAATCTTTACTGTAGGGTTACCTTCATAAAGAGTCTGCAACTTATCCTATATAGCCTTTCCAGATCTGATTTGTTGGTTAATCCCGTAATTTGGTGATCAGAAAGTGCACCCAAGAGGGATTCTCTTTCTCTACAATCATTCTCAAGCTCCTTGTCTAGGTTTGCCAAAGGAGGATTACTAGATCCTGGATTATAGGGTGTGACACCATTCTGTGTGATCTCCCAAATTTCTTTGCTAAGACATCTCAGATGAGTCTCCATCTGAATCTTCCATACTCTATAATTTGTTCCTCCAAGCCTTAGTATATCCCTTTGAAAAATAGCTCCAGAATAACTGGATGAAATTGAACTATTAGTCGCCATAGGATCTTCCTCAAGTGGTTAATCTTTTTGCAGAGAGGACCAAAGCTCTGATACCAATTGTTAGACAGTTCAGATAACCAAAAGACAACTAAGAGGGGGGTGGTGAATCAGTTGTCGCAAATTACCAAAAGCTTTAGCAAATTAAAACAACAAAACCATAATAGCAGTTAATTCAATTAAGAATAAACAATAATCACAAAATAAAATTCATTTAGACAACACCAAGATTTGTATGTGGAAAAAATGATAAAGGGAAAAAGCACGGTGGGAAGCCTACCCATAGTTAGATAATAATTCTGTAGTAAGTATGTGAATTTACAATAAAGGGGCCTGCACTTGCAGGAAAGCCAACAACCTAGAGCACACTTCTCATCACAAAAGGAGTCTCACTAACTACATACAAATCCAAACTACAATCTGGAGAAGTGTTGAACTACAAAAGATAGCATCTCCTATGCCTGAGTACAATTTCGATTAAGCTCAATACTGGAGGACTAAATCCTCTTCTAGACCCAATTCAATCTCCAATGATCGACCAACTCCTGTACCTGAATGATATTACATTATTTGCACATTATATTCCTCGACCATGACCTCTTATATTAACCATGATGATCTAGAATGAGATCTTACATCTTATTTATACAAACCCTTGACCATAAACAATCAGGTCGGCCACCAAATAATAAACTAATTACATAATTACAAACCATGTCAGCCTTACACCAAAAAAAATAATATCCAACACATAAGACATTCTGGAAATACAACAATAGGTCCTATCCACATGTTACATCAATGCCGGTCCATAACCTAGATCAACTGGGACCAAGTATAGGTCCACACACTTCAACAATGATCTCCAAATGCCAAGTCTCGAATATGATCACCAATAGCATCCTGGAACTCCATCAGAAGATGCACCAAAACCAATTATGCAATGCATCAAAATATCTCCACCAAAATCTTTACAGGTGAAACCCTCAGTGGAACCAGAAATCAATCTTCATAGCAAGCAGGATAGCATCCAATCACCAGACCAAAACCAATGGTCCAAATATGAGTATAAGCATTATGAACAAGCCAATTCCATCACCAAATTATATTGGAGTCAACTAGATCATGTCGGATCCAAGTTAACCAAAAACTACTCAACCTACTAAGACTAGAAGGGTGCCGATAAAGCATCCAAATGGTTGGAGTTGACATCAATGACAAAACATCAATGCAACACATAATCAATTCCACCAAATGGCCAATAGTTATTGGACGTCTTCAAAACCACACCTATTCCTTCTTTGTGTTCCACTTCTCTCTCTATCAGCTTGGTTTTGAAATAACAGTATTTGAAACACAAGGAGTTGGCTGAAAGAGCATTTGAAATGCCAAAGGTCACAATGGAAAAAAGTGGCAGATTTAAGATAAGTGATTAGAAAAAGTACGGTTTAGAATTTTTCCTTGGAATAAAAAAATATCAGAAAGCAAATGGAAAAAGTAGTGTTCACAATTTTTCCTTGGAATCAAGAAAATTTTAGTCGAGATTTAAAGAAAAAGTAAAAAAAATTACTTGGGACTCACGATTAGTGTCGATCAAAGTGGGAATGAATATAAATGAAAACCCTCAGTATATTACTGCATGATCAATAGTCTCTCTTCAGAGTCCCATCTTTCAAGACGTGAGTTGTAACATTTCTGGAGAATATGGTTGAGAGATTTTGTAGATTTGAAAATATAGAGAATAAAATCACAAATAGCTACAACAGATGCAAATTCAATATCAATTCTGAAATCAGCCTAAATTCATAGCATCTAAAAAACTAAGCATGCATTGAGTGCATTATTCACTACATTGACAAAGAAGTTTTAATAATCTTAACTAAAACAAAAAACTGAACTACTCATCTGATCTAAATTAAAGTCTTTGAATCTATTAATAGACCTCACATTAAGAGGCACAGGCATCATGGTGATGCATGGCGTTGGAATATTGAGATGGAATGCTTGGTTGTGAGTCATTGTTTCAATGCCATGTTGGAACTGCGTAATATCCCAATAACGTAGACAAAGAAAAGAAGAAAAAGCCTCATATCATCTTGCATGATTAAATTAGATTCATGAACTATTCCAAACATATCTCAAAATTTTGAAATCCTGCTAAGGAACAAAGAAGCATCATATGGAGAATGCATGCAATTAAAAGGAAGATAGACAATACCTTTGTAGAAATTTAAATGAAAATATTGGTGGTGAGAAAAAAATTATTTTCATCATATTGAACATGTGTAGGAATCTCCGTAGAGACGAGCTCATGAAGTTTCTGTCTGGCATGGAGAATTCCAGCTAAAGAGTGAGCTAAAAAAATACAATGAATATCTTGGTGCCATTAAATGTAAATATTTTTGTCATAACTACAAATAGCTATAGCTCACATATATTTGTCAACATGTTGGTGGTGATCAAGGTGGCGAAGAGAATGTATGATTTGGCAATGGAATGATAAGATTGTTTGGTTTGGCAACGAAATGATAACAATCTTATCTACTAGTAGTGCCAAGATTCTCTGATCATTAAAAGTCATTTGCATATGAAAATTGTATCTGAAAATGGTTTATCAATGAATTAAGGTTCTAATTAATAAGAAAAATAGGTTTTCAGGACTTGAAACCTTTAACATAGGAGATTAAGAAGTATCATCATAGAGTATCCAGACCATAAAAAACTGCTTACAAAATGACTGGAAAAAAGGCCAGTAAACAGAAAGGATAGAAAAAGATAGAAACAACAAAACAACAAAAACCAGGAAAACACTGCACAGTTAAAGAGTCTTTAGGAGGTCCTCTACCTTAATCACCAACTGGTCATAGGTGGCCGCAACAACTTTGAGTTCATCCAAGTCCTGTTTAGGCTTCTTCTCCTTCTTTTTACCTTTGGTTCTTGTTCTGGGTCCTTGAACATCTCCTGTACCTTTAGTGCCAGTGTCAATTTCCAGGATGTCCTTCTCCACATCCAATTTTCTGATGAGACTTTTGGTATTCCCAGGAGAGACCTTCAGAATGTTTAAGCTTTGCTCTGTGATACTTTTGAGACATTCCTCAATTTTACTGACTTTACGAAAAGTTCCCGACATAGTTTGATCCATAGCATTAGCATTTTCTTTCCTCTCTAGCAAGTATTTCTTGATTTTCTTGAATCTGGGGTTGAAGGAGTCTCTTATATTTTCAGCTTTAGCAACTGTATTTGTCAAATCTTCCATATAATCTGCCATAGTCTTCCCTTCACCAGTGTTGATAGTTTCCATAATCTGGATTTTGTGGCTGAGCTTCTTGTTGTCATCCACAACTTTCTTGTAACTGGTGATTAACCATTCCATGGTGTCCATAAAACCTTTCAAACCCTCAGGAGGAGGTTTGAGGGGGGATCTATCTTATTGGAGTTTTCATGTTCCTTATTTGGGGTGTCACCAATAGTTTCTTTATCTTCAGCCCCATGAACTTCTCTAGTGGTCACCTCCTCAAAGTTCTGATCAACATCTGAAATGTTTTTCTATTTATGTTCATCCAGCTCCTTCATATTATCATCCTTTCTCTTTTGTTTGTTTCTGGTTTGAGTATAGGCTTTAATTTTCTTTTTCAGAGAACCCTAGGGTTTCTCCTTCTCTGAATTTTCAGAGACCTCCTCCTCTGAGGAGCTTATCTGGAGAATTTTGCCTTTAAATTTCTTGCCCTTTGAGGAGGAAGGCCTAGTTTTCAAATGTTTCCTCTTCTTGCCAACTTGAACTTCTGAGTCATCCGTACTCTCCTCAGAATCGCTCATTGGATCACTATCAGAACCCTCATCCAAAGAAAAAATAGAGTTTGACCCATCCCCCTTAGAATTAGAATTAAAGGGCTGCAGGTGGGCTATTTTGTTAGCCTTGAGGTGGTTATAAATAAGAACCATTAGGCCTTGATGCATGGCAGTGTCACCCATAGGGTTCTCTTTGTAGGCCTTAATGGTGGTATTCATAGAACATAACATAAAATATGGAATGTTAACCTTCTCATCATGCCTAAAATGATTCATCAAAACAAAATGGTAGTCGTATACTTTAGTGAATTTACCATCCAAATTAATATAGCACATTATAACAAAAAAGACCTCCCTCCATGGTTTAACAAAAGCCTTAGGGTGATAGTAAGTTTTACTTAGCTTCACCAGACATTTTTTTTCCTTTTCAGTTTCAGGATATCTTTCAATGGCCTCCTTGCTCACTTTTCTGTCTCTGTAGTAGTTGCTTCCTTCCCTTCGAAGTCCTGTGGCCTGGACAATAAGGTCTTCATCTATGGCAATAGACTGGTCTCCCATCTTCAAAGTGCCCTTTCTCCAGTTTTTACAAAATAAATTGGTGACTATGGCGTCCCATCCATGGAGCCTCTCCATTAATTTTGAAAACCCTCCCTTCTACAGAATGTTCCAGACCGCTTCCTTTTCCTTCCATTCCTTATAGCTGCTAGGTTCTTAGAGATGCCTATTTCCACCCACATTTTTGCTATTCAGAGTTGAATGTCAAAACTTGCAGAGAGATTTAGACAGAGATTTTCTCGGAGCTACCAAATTTACCCAGAAAGCATGGGAAGCGATAGATTGAGTGTTATAATAAATGGTGTTGATAATATTATAATTTCTCGAAGTACTCCTTTTAATCCGTTTCATTATTGTTTTGTACATTAATGATCTTTGGGGTGCTATTGTATCAGTCCTTAAAAAATATTAATCTGACATCCTCTAGGAGGCCTTGTTCTCCCTTCCAAGTAATCATTTCATCTTGATTGACTACTGCATTGGCTGCCCAGTCAGCAGAACCATTCGCTTCACGGTAGATGTGAGATATGTAACTTTTATCAAAAGTGTTAATGAGGTCTCTAGAAAACTTTATAATGTTATAATAGACCATGAGGGCTTAGCTGTCCCCTTAAGGAATTTGATGATGTTGTTAGAGTCCTCTTCAATCCATATGTAGGGGCAATTCCATCTTTTTGTGAGGAGAATACCTTGGAGTGTTGCCATTGCTTCTACCTTGTGGTTTGTTTGGCTTCCTATTGGAACAACAACCATTTCCTTACATATACCTTTGTCATCTCTAAGAATAGCTCCACATCTCACAGGGCCCTGATTACCATTTGCAGCACCATCAAAATTGACTTTGAACCAACCATGAGGGGGAGTTTGCCATCTTGCTTCTAATCTTTTGTTTTGCTTGGGGTCAGAACTACTAGCATACTTCAAATTCCAGGAACTTAAAATGTGAGATTCCAATGGGTTGGTTGAAAATCAGGGACCCCCAATGATCCCAATGTTCTCCACAATCGCCCATTGTATTTTCTGGAACACAATATCTTGAGTAAGAGAAGTGTCCCTAAAAATACGATTGTTTCTTTCTTTCCATAATCCCCATAGAATGTGAGGGAGAGATAGCTGCCATAGAGATCTCAAAAAGGAGTTAGACCAATGGTAATTCCATGAGTAGAACAACTCATTGATAGTGTTAGGAAACACCCAATCAATTCAAAAACTCTTAAAAAATCTTTCCTAGAATAGAAGCAGAATAGGACGTATAAACCATCCTTTAGCGCACTCAAACTTCACTTTAGCGCATTTATTTTGAACTTTAGTGCTTCATCAAAATCCAACACTAGCAGTTTCAATTCAGTGCTTTCTGGAAGCATTCTGGCACGTTGAAGAAACAACTTAGCATGTGGGGATCAAGAATTAGCGCGTAGAGACCAATAGTTAGTGCATTGGCAACCCATATTAACGCATAACCTTTCAGACTAAAACAAATTCAAAACAACCAGTTAGCATGTCACAGAGGGCATCTTAGCGCATGGAGTCTGCTCTCTAGCACGTTGAGGAAATCCAGTAGTGCATTGTGTTTCTATCTTAGCGCATAACAAATACTGAAAAAAAAATAGGAGGCAAAACAGAAGCTATTTTTGAAAAAATTGAAAACAATTTAGGAAACTTTGTTTCCTTAGCTTGAACTTCATCAAACAGAGAATCAAAACAGGTATTGAAAACTATTCCCAAAGCAAGTTCTCCACCAAACAAAGTTGTCAAAATCTAAAAACTAGTCGCAGGGTAAAACACATCTCTGCTATCAAAATCAGGAAACATCATCACACGTATCAAAAGGTCCTTCAATCAAATGGATTTTTATCCAAAATATACTTGTTTTAAACTCCAATTTGTCAAATCAAGTTTCCATATCGGGAAATCTCCTATTCCATATCATTTGACATGCTTTGTTGTGAGGGGGCATCTAAACCTTCATTTGATAAAGTAAAGGTTGATTTTCCAAACAAGATAACTAAATCCAAAACAAATCAAAGGAAACCATTGATTGCTTGTGCATGACTAATCCTCATATTCTGAGAAGAAAGAGTATTTATCATAACACTAAGTTGAGGAAACAACATCCCAATTCTCTGAAACTTGCCAAACGGAATTAATTTTTATACATCAATTGCCAACTCTTCAAATCTCATCGAGCATTCCTTCGTCATATGTACTTGTATCTTCAAGACAAAACAAATGAATTTGACAAGGAACCATTGAGGAGTAGAGCATTCTGTCAAAAATCAGCATTCTGTCAACGTTTGAATCAAGGAGGAAAGATCAATCCAGATTTATTCCCCAAAGTGTGCATCACTTATGATATATCTTGATTTGAACCACCAAACCCTGAGAAAAACATCGAAGAGGAGTTCATTCCCTTTGTCATAGAAAGTTTCTACTAGATGCCCACTATTACTCGCTCTCAATGAAACAAACAAAGCAAAACACAACCAAAGTCTAGCATGGCTCAAAGATTATCAAATCCTTTCGAATGTCCAAACCTAGAAGACACTGAAATTTCTGAGGAACTCCTCCAAGAGTGTCAAGAAAGTGCTTCATTTCAAAAACTTGTGGAAAGACTCATGGAAAATGACAAGGAAAAATACCTACTCATGCTCACAAGCAAAGGAGTTAAACTCCCTGAAGACTTTGATACTGACATGTTTAGAACAAGGTCTCGACATTATGATTATCAAGAATGACAAAGAGAGGAGGAAGCATGTGACCCTGAACAAAACATACCTGAACAAAATCTACTAGAACAAAATTTACCTGAGAAAAACATCCCTGAGAAAAACATACCCCAACACATGCCATTTCAGCTTAGAAACAATGCGAGGGAAGAACTCTTCCCTGGGAAAGCAAATGCACCTTTGATTGCTCTCACTCAACAAATGCAAATGTTGCAAAGACAAATGCAAAACATGCAACAAGGGACAACAATACGGTACTCCTTGACTGAAATTTGTCCCTATCCTTTTGATAGATAGTTAAACATGGTACCTTTTCCCCCAAACTCAGATGTTCCCAAATTTGACAAATATGATGGGAAAAGTGATCCTCGTGATCATGTTTGGGAGTTTTGTACCATGAGTCTTGAATTTGCCCATGATGACACCTATTTGATGAGGTTATTCCCAAGAAGCTTGGGAGGAAAAATAATGGAATGGTTATCCAAAATCACACCTCCTGTCAGATCATTTGATGAATTAGTCAACAAATTCATAACTCAATATTCCTACAACATTCAACATGCTATCACTATGCTAGATGTTTGTAACACCAAGCAGAAAAACAATGAAACATTCATGGTATTCCCTCAACATTGGCGACATATGGTTTCGAGATATCCTCAAGATGTGCCTGAAAAGGAAAAGATGGAAATTTTCATCAACAACTTGAATAGTGAGATGAGTTACATGCTCAAACTCCAATGCATATCATCTTTTTCTAAATTGATTGAGAATGGCATCCAAGTAGAAGAGGCATGTGTCAAAAATGGAACATTGAAATTTTTCAAAGAAGGGACAAATTCATCTAATTATAATAACCAAAACAACAACAACTTAGACAAATCCAGATTCTGGACCCGAAACAAAAACACTGGAAACAAAGGAGGAAATGATCCTAATGATACGAAATCCAAGCAACTAGCACTAGCATTATCAGGTAATCCTCAAGCTACGAATAATCCAAAAGGTGCTAACCAAGGCATTAACACTTATGCACCAAATGCCAATCAAGATCATCTCAACGCAAACAACACCAACAATACCCAAAGCAATAACACTAATCGAGGACCTAATACAAACTCATGAGGTAACACCAACAACTTTCCAAAACGCGTCTACACACCATTAGGGAAATCATTGGAGTAAACATTCAGAGAACTCTTGGCAAACAAAATTATCTTCTTACGAGCAATCAACAACTTTGAACCACAAATCAAACCACCCTGGTGGAATGACTCACACTTTTGTGATTTTCATCACAACAAAGGTCATCAAACTAATGATTGCATGAGACTAAAAAACATTGTTCAAGACATGATTGATCGAGGCGATTTAACAGTCGATGGTCTCAAGACAAACTGTGACCATGGAGCCTTTAAAAATTCTCTTCCAAACTACAAGGATGGAGCTTCAACCTCAAACGATACACGTGGAGCTCATATCAATCACATATATAATAACACCATCAATCATATATCAGCTGAGGACAATCAAGTAAACGTCATCACAATCAAAGACAAGTGTGAACATGAATCCATCAACGTAACCACCACAACTCAAAAATATGTCTTGAATGGGCATACGTCAACAACAAACTCCATACCCAAAATTCAATATGATCTAGTCAATCAACTGTGCAAAACTCCCACTCAAATATCTATACTGGAGTTGCTAAAATTTTGCCAAAACACAAAGACATCTTGGAACAAGCACTATTGGAAACAAATGTACCTCAAGATCTGGATGCTGATAAATTCCTAGCCCTGGTGGCTCATATGATAGGGCCTCATAACCTTACCTTTTCTGAGCATGACAATATCTCCTTGAGCCATCCACACAATACTCCACTCCACATTGAAGTATTTTTCTATAAGTATCGAGTCAAAAGAGTATTAATAGATGGAGGAGCTAGACTCAATATCTGTACCTTGAAACTTATCCGTGCATTAGGCTTCTTTGAGCAATCTATTGATCCACGCAAAAAGATCACTATCGAAGCATATGATGATGAAGAGAGATCATCCAAAGGAACAATAATGCTCCCAATTCAAGTAGGACCAATACAAAAGGACATGTGCCAAGTCTTAGACATAGACCTCACATATAATATCTTATTGGGTTGACCTTGGATACATGAAATGTAAGCAGTTACTTCTACTTATCACCAGTGTGTTAAGTTCCCCTACAATGGACATGAGATTTCTATATCAGCAGATCATAACCTATTTCAATATTGTAATGCTATGGGGGCAGTCCAAGATAGCTTGGTTCCACATAATAGAGAAAAACAAAGTTCCTCAGCACCAACTATTCAGCAAGAAAATTCTCAACCACTATCTATGGATTTCAAACAAAAAATGAAAATCAAAGAGCAAGGCATGGGAGAATACTCTTTGGAACCCTTGTGTTTGGCCAACGTACCAACATCACCTAAATCTCATGGATTACCTACAACATCAACACATCAAGCAAGACAGCCCATCACCAAGTTTGATGGCAAATTTATCCAACTACAAACTCTAGCAAATGAATCAGAGGAAAAAGACAACCTTAGTTGGATATACAAGGATGATGAAGAAGACAGAGTGGCTACTATGGAAGTAGCTATACCAACACACCTGTATGGAAAAGGCTACTTAATCATGCAATGCATGGGATACAATGGCAAAGGACCTATCAGCAAGCGTTAGGAAGGCGTCACAGAACCATTAGATCCTCCTTCACAATTCAGTAAAGACAAAACATGATTGGGATATGAACACACTCTACCACCCAGGAAGACACCAAGCAAATACCAAAAACCTCAATGGAAGGCAAAGAAGAAATACAAGGAGGATTCATGGTAGGCAACACTATTTGAATCAACAGAGACACTACTCAAAGAACGAGAATATCAAGAAGGAAAGCAATATCAAGGGAAGCCCATGAATCAAAAGAAGGAAGCATCTACTGTAGAAGTACATCATGTTCAAGAACCAGTATCTAACAAAGAGGAATCACCTCTTGACAACATCATTACTCCCCGAGGAGAGACAGTATATGAGAAGATGCAAAGAGTGGAAGTAGGATGTGACACAGAATCAGAGAAAACTATCAGACTTGTATTAATCATCAAAGACCTATTTTCACCGTACAACATACCCATCCATAGCACTGCCAGAATGTGGGATAATACCTCTGAGACTGATTCAAATGACTATGAATGGGGAAGCTATTCTAATGTTACTGAAGATATTACTGCAAATGACAGTCATACACCCATCTCTTAAGAAGAATACGACACATAACCTAGACTGCTTGAATTTGGTCCACAGAATATCTATGATGCCAAGTAAAATGAGCAGTGGCATTACGAACAAGTCTACATAGAAGATGATACCATCAAAGACCTCAACGAAATCCTTAACTTATTTAATATCCTGGCCAACCACGATGATACCTCCATCCTGACACTTAGAGCAGCTGAACTTGATCCGCCTAATGACTCTTTACCACTTATCTTTCTTGACCTCATAGACTAGGACGAATCTAAAAATCATGACATACCAATTTTCCCAAATGATGAATCCATTATTCATTACTTATGTATCGTTAACCCAGAAAACCACTCTACCAATAAACAAAGTAATGACATCTGCAATCAGGGGAGTGCCAAGTCTCTCAGTTGTAAAAATGAACAAAATAAAGGATCTACTGCTGAAAACCAGTCAATGGCAGCACTAGATCACAAAAAAGTAAAAACAAAGGATGCATCTGAAGGTGAAAACCTTTTTAAGGCACCTAAAGATGGGAGATTTGACACTCTTCCTAAACATTATCAGGAGCGATCACCCATATTGGTTGAGCCCACTCAATTAATCAACATTGGTACAACAGAAGCAGCCAAAAACATACACCTTGCAGAATCTTTGACAAAGGAAGAAAAATCAGAGTTTATCCAATTTTTCAAAGAAAAGCAAATCAAATTTGCTTGGTCATATGCAGATATGCCCAGGATTGATCCATAGTTACTCATGCATCACTTATACATTACTCTAAGAGCTAAACCAGTCAAGCAAAAATTGAGAAAGATGAATCCATGTGGCACTCATGGTCAAAGCTGAGCTAAAGAAACTATTAGATGTTGGACTTATTCGACCTATCAACTATGCTGAATGGATTTCCAACATCATACTAGTATCTAAACCAGATGGTAGCATCAGGATTTGCACCGATTTTAGAGATGTCAACAAAGCCTGTCCAAAGGATGACTTTCCTTTGCCCAGTATGGACATAATTGTAGACTTCACAGCAGGCCATGCAATGCTATCACTAATGGACAGTTGTTTGGGCTATAATCAAATCAAGATAGCCCCAGAGGATCAAGATAGAGCAACATTCACCTGTCCTTGGGGAACATACTATTGGAATGTCATGCCTTTTGGCCTAAAGAATGCAAGGGCAACTTATCAATGAGAAATGACAACAATCTTTCATGACATGATGCATACCTTCATGGAGGACTATGTGGATGATTTACTAGCTAAATCATTTACCTGGGCAGAACATCTAAGCATCTTAGAAAAGATTTTTGACAGACTGGAGAAATTTTAAGTTAGGCTCAACCCTAAGAAGTGTGTCTTCAGGGTTACATAAGGCAAGTTACTAGGCTACAAAGTTTCAGCAAAGGGCATTGAAGTGGATCTAGCAAAGGTACAAGCCATAATGGAGATGCCACCACCAAAGAACATCAGCAAACTCAGATCTCTACAAGGATGACTCCAGTCAATTAGGCGATTCATCGCTCAACTAGTAGATAAAAGTCTACCATTGAATCATTTGCTACATAAAAATATACCATTCAGATGGGAAGCCAAATGTACAGAATCATTCTATCAAATCAATCAATATCTAATGAACCCACCAGTTCTAGTACCGCCAATAGCAGGGAAGCCACTCAATCTCTACATTTCAACAACAGATATATCACTGGGGGCATTATTAGCACAAGAAGATCAACAAGGCAAGGAAAGAGCTATCTTTTACATTAGTAGGACATTAAATGGATATGAACTCAACTATACATTCATTGAGAAGGCTTGTCTAACAATGGTTTTTGCTTCTCAAAAGTTCCGACATTACATCCTAGCTCACACAATTAAGCTAGTCGCAAAAATTGATCCTCTTAAATATTTACTCAGCAAAGGAGCTCTTATAGGTAGATTGGCTAAATGGGTCATGATTCTCAGTGAATTTGATATCCACTACATAGAGCGACGAGCTATCAAGGGACAAGCAATTACAGATCAACTAGCTGAAGCACTGCTACTGGGGAAACAACCAATGGAGATCGAATTTCTGGACATGGATGTTCTTCCTATTTCCCCCAAACAATTGACCCTATACTTTGATGGATCATATATTCAACATGGCTTAGGTGCTGGCATTCTGTTCATCACTCCTGACGGGCACACCATACCAAGATCTTATAGGCTCATGTTCCCATGCACAAACGACATTGCTGAATATGAGGCAATGGTTATAGGCATCAAAATGGCCATGGAATGGAAAATAATAGAATTAAAAGTCTATGAAGATTCACAACTAGTCATCAATCAAATCAACAATGACTATCAGACGAAGGATGACAAACTGCTACCATACATATGAATGGTGGATGATTTCAAACAATATTTTGTACACATCACCTTCGAGCAAATACCAAGGTTGGACAACAGAGCAGCTGATGCAATGGCTATTATTGCCTCACTACTACAAATTCTAGAGCAATAGAGTCATTACGAGTTTCTGGTAGAGCAACTGTTCTCCCCATCCTATGACCATTCCAATTCCCATGTTATCTATGCCTTGACCGGTTTTGACTCTTTGTTATATGGACCATTATATGACTATCTTAAAAGAAATATCCTACCCATTGACCTATCTCAAAACCAAAAACACAACTTTATCTGGCAAGCTGCCCATTATACTCTCACTGCTGATACTTTGTACTGTCAAGGTCTAGATGGTAATCTTCTTTGTTGCCTTGATCGTAATGAATCTAACTCTGCTTTACAAGAGCTTCATGCAGGTATCTGTGGCACACATTCAAGTGGTCCTACTCTGGCCAAAAAACATCTAAGAATAGGATATTACTGGTTGACAATGGAAAAAGATTCTTACCATTTTGCAAAGAAGTGTCCTAAATGCCAAATCCATGGCAATCTTATACATGCAGCAGCACAGGAACTATAGCCATTCACAACAACCTGGCCCTTTTGCCAGTGGGGACTGGACTTAGTCGGCAAAATTCATCCTTCATCTTCAAATAGACAAAAGTTCATTATTACTGCAACAAAATATTCTACCAAATGGATTGAAGCGGTCCCCATGACCACAGTGACTGGGAAACAAATTGCCTCTTTTATCCTTAATTATCTAATCTATAGATATGGCATTCCAAGTTCCATCATCATGGATAATGGACGACCTTTCAAGAACCAAGATGTGTGAGAACTATGTGAAAAATTCAAAATCCAACATCATTTCTCTACACCTTACTACCCACAAGGGAATGGTCAGGCCAAAGCATACAATAAAAAAATATTGAAAATCCGAAAGAAAACAGTGAATGATGCAGACAAAGATTGGCACATACAACTCAATCCAGTACTTTGGGCATACAAAACTAGCATCTGCACACCTACGGGAGCTACATCGTATTCATTGGTATATGGATTAGAAGCAATTTTACCCCTGGAGGTAGAAATTCCATCTCTCAGAGTCTCTTTGAAAGGCCTCATTCCAGATGAAGAGTATCGAGTCAACCGACTGCAAGAGCTAGAACTTCTAGATGAAAGATGCGATCATGCCTACACTCACCTCAGAGCATATTAGCAACGCATGTGCAGAAGCTACAACCACAAAGTCATTCCTAGAATTTTTAAAATTGGTGATCTATTACTCAAGGAAAATCCTAGAAATTAGCAAGATCGGGAAAAGAAAGGGAAATTTGAACCTAACTGGTTAGGTCCCTATGTCATCATATCAGCCTATGGATCAAGTGCTTATCAGCTAACAAATTTAGAAGGAGATGTGCTCAACAAACCAACTAACAAAATCCATCAAAAGAAATACTACACTTGAGCAGTCTAAAGACACAGAAAAGTCAAAAATATCAAAAAATCAAAAAATATCAAAAAATAAAAAAATAAAAAAATATCAAAAAATCAAGAGAAAGCAAACAAAAAGGTACAATAAAAGCAACTAGTGAAAACCTGGCAACAGGTGCTACTGTGAAGGGACAGCTCCTCTATCTATCTTTACTAACAAGCCGTTATATCCATAGTCAAGCACTATCCACCATCGACCACCATTTTATCACATTATCCAGGACATACTTAGTGTAGTCACTATCCTGGTTTATCCACATATCCTTTCATCATATCCCACCATGTATTGGTAATCACTATACATATCCACATTAAGAGGAAAACTCAGCTAGGGGTAGCATTGATCAAAACTTGCAGCAAACTCAGAACATCATATCCAGCAAACAAATCAACAAATCATAAAAACAAACATTGATCACTTAAAAAGATTCACAACGCATGATGGATGATTTTCTAAAGTATCAAATGTTTGCATCTTGCATGAAGTTTTGACTATTTTTGCACTTGAACTTTTTGAGTTATTGGATCCTCTCAATGATGCGTCAAGCTAGAGAGAGTCATGGGGACTCCAATATTTTTTAGTTTTCTATCTGTGAGGTAATCACTTGTACTATGCAAAATACTTGTCTCAAGACATGCTTCAAAGCATATCACTGAGGACATGATTCCACTTTGCACATACGAATGGTTTAATCTTGTCTGTTTATACACAATCCGCACTCAGGTCGTCCTGGTTCAATTATACCTTGATGCTTCTGCTATCTTGTAAAATAAAAAATCATGTAAATTTTTCTCAAGTCATTGTGGTTCAATTATACCATTATGCTTGTATAAATTTTCAACATATCCCAACAAATCAATGCTCCATGATGATACCTACAAAGAAAGAAAAAACATGTGACTATACAGAGATGACAAATGGAAGAATGAGGATGCTCAAATTAGTTGCATATCATTTTACAATTAGTTGCATATCATTTCACAATTAGTTGCATTTCATTTCACAATTAGTTGCATATCATATCATACATCTCATTTTCAAGATACATCTCATAGCATATCATATTATACATCTCATTTTAAAGATACATCTCACAAAATATCACATCATACATCTCATTTTCAAGATACATCTCACAACATATCATATCATACATCTCATTTTCAAGATACATCTCACATCATATCACATCATACATCTCATTTTCAAGATACATCTCACAACATATCATATCATACATCTCATTTTCAAGATACATCTCATAGCATATCATATCATACATCTCATTTTTAAAATACACCTCACAACATATCATATCATACATATCATTTTCAAGATACATTTGACAAACATCATGCATTTCACATCATATTCATCACATATCAAATCACATACATCTAAGCATTGCATCATAATCATAGAAGCGTCAAAATCATATATAAAGCATCATCCATAACACATCACATGAGGATCAAGGAAAATGGCGTCATATATATCTCAAAAATGATCAATGTGCAAAATATGTCACGTTTGTCCCAAAATACAACAAAATGATCCAAAAACAAAAGACAACATCTCTCAGGTATGACTATCTCCTAAGGGTGACGGTCTTGCAGCAGATGTCCCAGCACTTGGATCTCTAGGTGGATCTTGTCGAGGTGGCCCAGTCACACCCCTACTCTCTATCCCTGATTGACTCCGAGATGACCAACTAGCATTAAATCTAGGGACCCTCTGCTATCCAGAGACTAGGTCCTCATACAACCGCCTATAGTACTCAACCGCCATGGTAGTGTGTCGTATCTCCCTCAGTGTGTCTTGCATCGAGGCACCTACTGTCACTCTCTGCAATCTCTCTGCAAGATCCTCTGCTTGACCCAAATGCTCTCTCTCTGTATCTCTCTGTGAAGTGGTACCCCCTATCCTTCCCCCTGTCCTTGGTGCTGGTGGGGGTAAGACATTTGACCTCCTACTCTGGGTTGGCCATCTGAAATCATCTATCTCTTCCACCGCTGCTATCACCTCTCCTACCCGCTCCTCATCCCCAGCTTTAATAGCCAAAGCTCCTCTCCTTCTATCCACCACAACTCGTTGTACTTCTCTCTCCACCTGAATCCCTCTATCCCCACCATCACCACCCCTATCTCCTCTCCTCCCCTGATCTCCTCTCCCTCTATCCCCTCACCAACCTTGGCCACCTCCTCTACCATCTGCACCATCATCACCTCCACTATCCCCACCTCCCTCATCCAGCTCCTCTCCATCCTCTCCCCATCTCCCTAGCCCTTGGGCTGCTCATCCTCATCATCGTCAAAAGTGGGAATCATCACCGCTAGATCTCATATCTTAGCCACAACATGCACCACAAACAGTGTGGCGAACTCCTCTATCATCCTCGCATCCACTACCCCATAGGCGTAGTCCCATATCTGGCTGGATAAGTGAAAGAAATCCTCGACCGCTGCCGCGCTATCAATAGTGGGTCCCCACTCAGGTACATCCTATCTCCATCGAGCATACAAACATGCTCCCTGTGGAACCCCCTACTTTCGTCCATACTGCCGCAACACTCGGCTGTGCAAGAATCTCTCAATCACAAGGGGCATCCGCCTTATCAAAAATCAGGACATGTAGACATAGGGAATCTCCATCCCATCCTCTACCCATACCTCACACTCCATGTATGGTCTCCAAACGACCATATCAATATCATCTAACACTCTCCTCCAACGCTCTAGTTTTCCCAGCTTATGCTGGACAACTATCCCTCTATATCCATATTCATAAGAACACCCAGGAGGCCTATCTTTGTCCGCAAGTGGCCTGGCTATGGTAATATGCTCCCACACCCATACGTGTAGCAATGTAACTCCAGCATATAGACTGTTGTACCCCAAGTAAACCACCTGATGCAGATCTTTGTATAAGTGGGCCGACCGCCATGCAAATCAACGACCTTGTCTCACCAAGTCCTCTAGGATCAACTCCCATCCTACTATTAGTCCCTTTGACCTATGGCCGAGACATAAGAAACCACCTATGAACCTTGCCAGCACTGATGGTAGAGAAGCATAATCCAAATCAATAAACTCCTGCCATGGAATCTCATATCTGCAAACCATATCATCCTGTAGAATTCAGTGAAGTGCCTCTATCTCGCCCTCCTCTATCTACTCATATGGTAAAAGTGCACCTACCACAAGAATCTGCAGAATCCGGTAGCAATCCTCAGGTGTCACTGTGATCTCACCTGTCGCCAAATAGAATGTGTTGGTGTTAGTATGCCACCTCTTGGCAAACGCTATCAACAAACCCAAGTTAATGATATACCGAGACATCTCTAACAAAGAGGATAGGCCACACCTCTCAGTGATATCCCTGTCAGCCTATTTCAATCATGGTATCAACAACCACGGTCTTGGAAATCGCTCTCATGACTGAACAACCCCAATGTGCTCCTGTCACAAACAAAACAAGTCCAATATTAGTTTCCTCATCAAATAAATTCCTATCAAAATCAAATTCATATCAAATTGAAACATTGAAAATCTAATCAAGTTCCACATCATATCAAATCCATTTCCATATCAAATCATATCAACTTGTAACACAACTCAAGTTTTGCATTCATATCAACTTTTAACACAACTCAAGTTTCACAATCAAATCAACTTGTAACACAAATCAAGTTTTACATTCATGTCAGCTTGTAACACAACTCAAGTTTTGTATTCATATCAGCTTGTCACACAACTCAAGTTTCACAATCAAATCAACTTGTAACACAACTCAAGTTTCACATTCATATCAGCTTGTAAAACAACTCAAGTTCCACAATCATATTAGCTTGTAAAACAACTCAAGTTCCACATATATATCAACTTGAAACAATGCATATCAAATCAAGTTCATATCAAAACATCCATATCAAAATCCACATCATATCAAATCAACATCAAATCAACATCAACTTGAAACATTGCAAATCAAATCAAGTTATCTATCCAAAAACCATATTGGAACTCATATTGGACAACTTATCAAAACAATGACAACAGACGCGTAGACTAAAATTCGAACCCATCTTGGCATAACTAGCAAAAGCCTACCTATTTTTTCCATCCAAAATCCTACTTTACCTAAATTTTTCTACTCATGCGCTAAAAAGTTTTATCTACGCGCTATCCTGTACCTATGCGCTACGTTGTCCTATCTATGCGCTACCTAAACTACCATCTGCATCACTTCTAAGCTATGAGCTATCCTACTTGGTCCCTACAATGCAAACCTAAGCCTACACGCTAGGTCATACCTATGCGCTATCCTACACTACCCATGTGAGCCCCTGCTAACCCTATGCACTAGGTCTTTCCTATGCACTACCCTTTTTCCCCTACGTGCTACCTTGTGCCCCTGATGCGCTAACCTAGTTCTATGCGCTAACCTAACCCACCCCTATGCTATCCTAATCTACTCGGATGCTACCCTACTACATTAAACACTACACATTACGCTACTTATCATATGCACTACGGTTTTTACCCGACGCGCTAAACCATTAAATCCGCATAGAAAAATTCAAAAACATGCCTAAAAATGACAAAACAAAAATAAAAAAGGGGTAAAAAATGATGACTTATCGGTGGTCCATATGTGGCGGGCCTCCAATCCCTCTGAACACACTCGAATCGATGAGAAGCAAAGGGAATCGACATTTTGTCTTTTTCTCCAAGTGTCCCTTTCTCCAAAGTCAACAAGCACAAATGAGACAAAATAAATCACTTTTTACCTTTTTATAGGGTAAAAGATAATTCGGGTTGCATGGACGAACACGTACATTGCTCATGGTCTCAAAACTAACCTTAGCAAACATCATTATCGGGAGATGAATCAACTTATCACATTCAACATAGGCAAAATTTTACAATGCAATCAAAATTATCAACTCAAATCAAATTTTCAAATTTTTGATTCATCTCCCGAGGGGGCATTATCAACATCATTTATCAAATTTTGGGCATGACATGAACATCTCAACATGACGTCACACTGATCATAACCAAATCATGACAACACATCACTTTCTTTGAATCAACATGTGTAGACACGTCACTTCAAAGAGGGGCAAAATGTAGACATATAAAAATGACCATATTCCTAAATGAATATTTAATGTTCATTTTATTCTCATTCCTATATTTAGTTAAATCTAATTTAATTAAATCATCCACATTCTTATATTTAATTAAATAAATTATTCAATTTATTTATTTAAATTCACTTAAGCCCTTTTTATCATTTAATTGAATAAATCATTTAATTTAATTAAATCCCTTCTCTCTACTTTTTAATTAAATTTACATTTAATTAAATAGTTTACACCAATTAAATAAATCTAATTTATTTAAATTCCCAACTTGCGACCAAATTGAAATTAAGTAATTATTTTAATTAAATTCTATTTTCCTCACCCACTTGCAAAATCCTACATCTCCCACTTGCATCCTAATCCTCTTCCTAAATTCATCTAGAATCCATCTAATCCCAATCAATTAGCCTAAACCCATCCATTATCCCCTTTCCCTAAATTTGAGGAGGTCACTTCTCAAATTTGGAGTAAAGTCTTCAAAAGGCGTTAAAGCCTTTATGCCTTCAACAAGCTAACTTGTTGAGTACCCCCAAATTTGGAAGGACTCTTACAATTTTGTCCCCAAAGTCTTCAAACCATTAATGGTTAACTAAACCTTAGTGGCATGGTTAGAGACTTTTTGTCTAACTTAACCTTCTTCTAACCCAGGGGTCTCATCAAGCATTCATTGCTTTGACCATGGTTATCCCTTTAACCTTTTCACAAGAGTTTGCCCCTTGGGTAAAAGCTTTATCCATTGGATAACCCTAACCTAACCTTAACCCTTACCTTCTAAGGTAACCATTAGGTCTTCTCAAGCATTTAATGCTTCTTACCTCTCCTCTCAAGAAGTCTTATGTTGACAATTCTCACCATTTCATTGGTGGAAATTGTAAACATGGATTGATAACTTTCAATCCTGACCCTTGATTAACTCCTCCAATCCGGATCATCCATTGCCCTATTTCTTCTATAAATAGAGCTCTCATTCCTCCATTTTAAGGATCATCCAAGCTTTTAGTATCTCATTTATGCTCAATTTTATCAATACATCTAGCCTCTCTTTATAATAAGAATTAATCTAATAAGCATTTTAGAGTAATTCTATTATCATTAGTTTAAATCATTAACTAGTATATCATGTTAGGATAGTATTGTTACTAATCTTGTCATCTTATAATCTAGTTTAACTCATTTGTAGAATCATGCATAAATAGGATGCATTCATGTTAAACTCAATCAAAAGCATCCCTTGTTCTTGCATTTGTCATCCCTAAGTCACTTTGCTCAGTGATATGAGAGAAAAGGCATTGGCTTGAGGGACCTCGTGAGAGATAGAACCATGGAACCTAGCTTGGGAAGTTGAGTCATTACTCATGACTTTATAACTTGCACCAAGAAGTCCTGTGGGTGTGTGGACAAGCCCTTTGAACATCATTTTCACATTTTGAGTTTCATCGACCCGCTTTTCCCGCATACAAGAATAGATAAGATCAGCTGAAGAAGGTTGGAGTCCCTTAAAAGATCCTCGCATAACCATGTTTTCCATAGACCTACCAAAACATTCAGCCATAATAATGAAGAGGATAGGGGAAATGGGATCCCCTTGCCTCAATCCTCTAGACGCTTGGAAAAAGAGGGAAGGGGAACCATTGACAAGAACAACAAAAGAGGCTGAGGTAATAAGCTGACTGAAGAGGTCAACACATTTGGTGGAAAAACCATAAGCCACAAGAACCTTCACAAGAAAAGACCAATCAACTTGGTCATAGGCCTTTTGAGAGATCAAGCTTGAGGATGATACCCTGTTTCTTAGCCCTAACAAGAGAATGAATATTCTCATGGACAGTAATAATGGAGTCGAGAATTTATCTTCCTGGGACAAAACCATTTTGCTAATGATTAATCAGAGAAGGAAGAACAGTCATGATTCTGGTGGTAAGAACCTTGGAGATAATCTTATAAAAAGAATTGCATAAGCTGATTGGTCTGAACTTGTCCATCGAGTCAGCACCTTGGGTTTTAGGAATAAGTGCAATGAAAGTGCCATTAATTTATTTCAAAATTATTATAGCCCCCAAAAATTCCTTGACCTCGTTGGAAACATCCTTCCCTACAATGTCCCAGAAATCTTGAAAAAAAGACATGGGGAAGCCATCTGGACCGGGGGCTTTGTTACCATCAAAAGAAAAAACAACATTTTTGATTTCCAAGATCGAAGGAATAGAAGAAAGGAAGGCATTCATCTTCTCATCAATGAGACAAGGAATATTTTGAAGAAAAGAAGATTGAGCATCAACATCCAACCTGTGATCCCTCCTCAGAAGTTCTGAAAAGTACCTTTTGGCCTCATTCCTTATCTCTTCCTCCTTGACTAGTTCCCCATTGTCCATTGCCAATTTTGTAATCCTATTTGCCGCTTTATGTTTGATCGTTGACATATGAAAAAATATTGTATTCCTATCTCCTTCCTTTAGCCAAATTCATCTTGATCTTTGCTTCCAAAAAGTTTCCTCTTTAGCAATGATTTCATGGTATATTTTAAGGGTCTCATTTTCTTCAGCTAAAGACACAGTACTGAAACCATGCTTCTGAATTTGGTCCTGTATTTTCTAAAGGTCACCCTGGAGTTTACCTTTGGCCTAAAAAATGTTCCCAAAGCTGGATTTATTCTAGAGTCTTATATTATCCTTAACACTTTTAAGTTTCTTTACAACTCTATACATAGCAGTTTCGTCTACTTGGATACTCCACCATTTTTGAATATTATGATTATTATCAGGGTCATGAGTCCACATTTTTTCAAATCTGAAAGGAAAATGTCTTCTTCTATTAATTGGGTCAGCAATGAAGGTGATGGGAAAATGATCTGACCCAACCCAGATGTGGGCAGACAAGGAGAAGAAGTAATGTCTATACCATTCATCAGAAATAAGAGCCCTGTCAAGGCGAACTTGTATAAGATCATTACCAGTTCTCCTATTAGTCCATGCGTAATTGCATCCATGTATCTCCACATCATTGAGAGCCTGTGTATTTATGAAGTCCATAAGGGCCAACCTACTTTCCAACTGAGAGGGGCGCCCACCAAATTTTTCCTCCTCTCTCAAAAGAGTATTAAAGTCTCCCATGACTAGCCAACTAAGATTCTTGAAGTTGTCCCTAGTTTCTATAAGTTTTTTCTAGGAGTTTCTAGCTTTGAAGGTGTTGGGTGCATAAATATTGGTGAGGACCCATGAAGTTCCATCTTTTAAAAGCTCAAATCTAATGACAGAGAAATTATTTTCTTGAATAAGAACATGGCCTTTGACACTATTAAGATTCCATATGGTAGTTATACCTCTCGGAGCACCTTTCGAGCTACCACCACTAATACTCCCATTTTTAAAAAACTTCAAAGATTCAACTTTTTCTCTACTCATTTTAGTCTCTTGAATTAGAAAAACATTAGGTTTACTATCCCTTATCATATTCCTAATGATATCATGTTTATGAGGATTATTAAGTCCCCTAATATTCCAAGAGATAATCTTCATAGTTACTTACCAATTCCTAACTCCTTAAGAGTCTTCTGAGTCCCATCTACAATGTTCTTACTGGCCTCCTTGTCTCTGACTTTAAGGTTAGAAGGTCGACCTAGGAAGAGGAGATATACCCAACTTCTACTTGAGCTATTTTGCTGGATTTATTTAGTTGAGAAGCTGAGGGACTGGATCCTTTCTTGTTCTTGTATTTTGGTATTTTCCAGTCAACTTATTTCTCGAGAACCGCTTCCGGATTACTGAGGATTCTAGATATTTCATCTTCATTGCCACAATTAGGGAATCTAGAATCATGTGAAGCACTATTTACAATTTTTGAGTTTTGATCTGAGTTCGAAAGGTTCATACCCAGTATTGCACATTTTTGGGCTTCTTGCATTTCAGAGCTTATCATGAGTGGGGAAGAGTCAATTTCTTCTTCTTTGGAGCTAGAGATCTCCCCTTCCTTAGGTTGTTCCTTTTTTTTTAGTATTTCCTTATCAGCATAAGTATCAGCGATGACCACTTCAGCCGTGTCTTTTGAAGATTCAGTCTGTTCTTTCAATTCTTCTATTCGGATCTGCTCTATAACAGGGTTGTTTACTTTGGTTGACTCATTTCTCAATACTTCTTGGGTTGGGGGATTGGAGACAGAAGTTGAGGATACCACTTCCTTATTTTCCCCCAAGGGTTCAAAATAGTTGTTGTTAGTAAAGTCAGCTTCCTTATTTTTTGAATTCTTAACTTGCCATACCTTTTTATCTGGTACCTTTTTACTTTCGACCGGGGGTTTAGTCTTCTTGAGATCTCGTTTAGGCTTGATAGGACAAGATTTTGCCCAGTGACCTACTTTATTGCAATGGAAACAGGGAAAGGGGATAGATTCATATTCTATTTGTTGTTTCCATGTCCCCAACTTTGACACTATATCTATCTATTCCGGCATGTCTGCATCATGGGCTATCTGTACAAAAAACCTAGCATGAGTGAGTCTCCTTTTTGAAGCTGTGGTTGGGTCTATAGAGAGGAGTTCGCCAAAGGAGCTTGCTATAACTGAGAAGATTCTTTTTGCCCAATATTCAAGAGGCAGACTTGGTAACTTTACCCAAACTGGAACTTGTACGAGAAGAGAGTCATTTATGTTCAGACTCGGATGCCATTTCCGAATAACCAAGGTTGTCTTTCCTACCATCTAGGGACTACCACAAAGTATCCTTAATTTATCTTTTTCACACAAGAAGGTAAAAGACATGAGGCCTTTAGGCAAAGCCAAGATTTCAACATTACCCTTTAGAGCCCATTTCCGTTTGACATAAGACCTTACAAATTTAATGTTTGGATGTGAACCCATAAATTTGCCTACCAAGGAGTTTGACATACTGCTTATATTATGATCTAGAACCAGATCAAGGATAGAGATAACGAACTTTCCACCGGTTGGATTAGAAATATTCGTGACAGGAGGTAAAGAGGATTTACCAGATGTTTTTGTTCCAAAAAGGGATGACCATTTTCTAGATTCTTTTTCGTTCTCCAAGGTCTCTTCATGTGGGCTAGACCCCCCACTGGACCCCTCCCCCAAAAACATAGAATCCACTTTCTTCTCTGGCAGAGTACCACCAATCTGTGGAATGTCAATGGCCTTCAGAATGTCCGGAGGCTTGTCCTTCTCTCCCATAGGACCATCTCCTTCCTTCTGGCCACTCCCACCATTGAAACCAAAGTTCTTGCCTTTCAGAGAATTTGAATTTTGAATTCTCCCATTGCCGCTTCCTACTCCTCCCAGATGCATGTTGCTAACTGAATTCTGCGGTATGTAAAAATTGATAGCAAATTAAAAAAAACCAATGGATTAAGGTTGTTTTGAGGTAAGCAAGGTTGTTTTCAAGCCTAAGACAACAAAACCGGGAAGATGTAGTGAAGCAAGTCCACTTATAACAAAATCCTATCGGCTAATTAATTCCCTCTTCAATGATAAAATATAATATAAGATTTGTTGAACTTAATTGATTAATAATATAAAATTTAAACTATTAATAAAATTGAATTAAAATAAATTTGATTATTTACCTATTAAATTTACACCTGATTATAACTATACATTTAATTAAACCTAAATAAATTAATTATATAAACTTTAATTATTTAAACTATTAATCTCTATTTAATAATTTTAAATATTAGTAAAAAAGAAAGGGAAATAAAGTTATTATTTTATGTAGATCTAAAGGAGCAAAAACGTGCTAGGTGTCTACAAATGATGCAGATTAGGGCTTCCCTTCTTCTCTTCTTATTCTATTTTATTCATCATTCGATGGTTTCAAGTTCCACATTCTAGGTTTTGGATATTATAATTTCTTGTACAACGAAGTTGGGATAGGTTCTCGAGTTTTTTTGAAATCCAAAATCAATGATTTAATCTATCGTATGGTAATAGAAAAAAAATTTAGTTTATTTTTCAAGAAGATAGATGTCCATTGTTGGTATCTCTTTTATGCAATGTAATGTCTTTTGAAGTAGAATAATGAATGATTATTGTTCTTTTTGTTACACATTTTATATAATAAATGTTTTATTAATAGTTTCTATTCAAGGAACGTATTAAAAATTGCTTTTACTTAAATATTAAAGGCACTATATTTTTTCGAGGATCTCAAAGTAGATAAAAAAGTGTCAATAAGAGGCTTGATTATTGTAAGGAAATAGTGTTTTTAAAAGGCCAATGAACTTGTGTTTATGTTGTTATTAGGAGTGTTTATTTTATTTTGACTCTGTGATGGATAAGGTACCCATCTATTTAGCATTTGTTGTGTAATTTAAAATCTAAAATTAATCTTTATTTTTTCTATTATTTTCCTTTCCATTTTACACCTAGGTTGAATAGGTTGTTTGAGGATTTGAAGGAAATTTTTTCAAATCTCATCAACTCTCTCTATATGTTGTGTTATATTGGTATCTAGTATTTCATCATATGTATCTTGTAAAATTTGAAATGATATCGAAAGAGTTACCCCTAGATCCTATACGGTCCAAATTATAGCGAATATGGTTTTGAATTAATCTTATTCATTGGCCAAAACCTACATTAAAATTGAGCATAATAAGTGAAAAACTTTGGGTTTTAGTGATCTATTGTTTTGGGAACCAACAAATCATAAATCCTATCCTTCAACCCTATACATTTAACCCTATACCCTATACCCTTTCCCTCAACCCGACATCCTAAAGCTTATATGATAAACCTTCAACCCTAAACTCTCAACCTTAATCTGTATACCCTATACCATAAACCCTAAACTCTAAACCCTATCCTTCAATACTAGACCT